>NW_021532798.1:34608-42583 GCF_001605985.2 Dendrobium catenatum | reverse complement strand
TCTGGTTGTGTTTGGCTCTATAATTAGTTTATTTTTGTCTAATTTTTATATGTTTACTTATTGGGCGAGCTAAAAACAAGTAAGCTTGTTTAATTGTGTTTTGTTCTGTAGTAGCTCTATTATGTGTATTTATAGAAAAAATATTTATTTATATTTATGTCGTGACATATTCTAAATTTTATTTATTACTCCGAGTCCTAAGGATATATGTTTGTAAATAATTCGTGTTCAACTTGATAAATTAATGAGCCAAATATAATAGAACTGCTGAGTTATTCGTTTAACAAGCCCAAGCCAATTTAACTATTGGTTAGCAAATACCATTTGATTTGCCAGCTTTCAAATGAAATTTCATTCATTCATGATTAGCCAGCTTTCATAACTTTCAAAAGCTAACATACATAGTTTGGCGGAATTTAGTTAGCATATTATCTAATTAATTGCTTAGAGAGAGAGAGAGAGAGAGAGAGAGAGAGAGAGAGAGAGAGAGAGAGAGATGGATAGTTGGATACCAACCATAGCGACAATTGTTCTCATCTTTCCTCTTTTGGATGTGTTTATAGTAATGATTAGTAATTTTCATATCGATGTCTCCTGATTATAATTTGTAGGATAGATGTTGTGAATGACGATGGATACATTTGGGTGATTATAATTTGTAGGGTAGACATTGTGAATGTAGTTGGATACATTTGGGTGAATATGATTTATTAAATACAATACAATAATCAAATTTCTTTTTTGTCTAGCTAAGTTTTGAATTAAGATTTTATAGACCCCTATGCATCAAACAAAATCGGCGAGTCAAACGACGCACAATGAAGGGTCAAACGACCTCCGATTGTCAAACGGATTATGTCGTTGCAATCAGGACGTCGAGTTTGCCTAAGTGGGAACCTCTCGCAATCAAATCAGTTTAAAAGGATGATTGACATCCGAAATTGATGTGTCACGTTGCCCAAATGACATTTGATCACAAAATGGATTTTGATGTTGAGACCGGAGCATCGTCAACACCACAAAATCAATGTCAACTTTTTCAATTGGGGTTGTTTGAGGCGATGACACTAATCCCGAGGCAATGACGAGCAAATCCAAAAAATTAGTGAGCGATGTCACCCAAACGACGTCCGATAGAAAAATAAATTTTGTCATTGCATTCGGGACATCATCAATACCCAATGACAATCAATTTAATCATTCAAAGCCACGCAAGTGGATCGACACACATCTTGAAGCAACACACACAAATCGATGAAATTGTCACGTGATGTTGCCCAAATGACGTCTGGCCATAAAACAGATTTCACTGTTGCATTAAAAACATCATCAATACTAAAAATTGATCGCAAATTTGTTCAATTAAAATCGTGCAGCGAGATCGACGATGGTCCCGAGGAAAAGACGAGCAAATTGAGGAAATTAACTTGCGACACTATCTTAACGGCATTTGATTATAAAACGAACTTCACATTTGCGTTCAGAATGTCTTTGTTCTATTTTATTGCGACTAATCATATTAATAAGTGTTGGTAATATCAATTGTTTGCAAAAATAATGAAAATGACAAAAAATGATGAGAGATTAACCTTTTAAAAAAGAAGAAAGACACATTAAGACGGGCACGTGGTGCACTAGACACTGATCCTGCACGTCTTTCTTGATGCGACAGGCATATTAAGACTCCTAAAATCTTTCCTAAATGGGGAGAAACTAGGAGGCTACTGAAATTTGGTCTAAAAAAGCACAATACTTGAATAAATTAACTAGAGACTTGATTTGGGCAACATGGAATTTGCACATTGAATGATGACAAATTGGACTCAAATAATTTGAACTTGAACTTGAACACAATGCAGAAGAATTGAATTGAATTTGCACAACGAAGAATCAAACTTTAACTTAATGAATGACTAATCACCTTAAAAATATAGGTGTTAATCAATGAATTTGATTGTGCAAATAAAGATCAATTAATGAATGAAAAAACTTATACTAAAGTCTCAGTAAGCATGATTTGTTATTTTGTCCACAAGTAACAATCGATATGAATGTGGCAAATAAAGAAGAGGTAAAATAGAGAAGTTTACAAATATATGCCGATATACCAAACTTTTGCAAGCACAACTCATCGGCAAGCAATGACAAATGACGTGCAAAAGATATAACATGTCTACAAATAAAGTGATGTGGTTGCAAAGAAGATAGTCCCTCTTTGCTATCGATGCTACTTAACTGCATGTGAAAATACTTATTTCCCAACAAGCATACATAAGCGTCACATGACGAATGATATAGCACATTCGTGGCAAGTTATGCAGGGGAATTAGCAAATAAAGAAGCTGATTTGCAATAGTACCTTGTAAATAACAAAGTTGAAGTTGATGATAGTCGGCACAATATTTTTACAAGAAGATGTAGTAGTCTCTACTACATACATTGGAGAACACTAACAAATGTTATGAATGATTGAAGATACTACAATTTGTTTGCAAGTGACTATGGAAGAATCATAGTACACTATTCACAGTCAAGCACAAGAAGAATTATGGATAAGTATGAATGTCCACTGACGATGATGAGAGATTTATCGTACGTGTAATAAACGCGGTGGCACTCCTATGACAGATGTTGATTAACATATGGACAAAGAATATTGATACCCATAAACTTTGAAGGTTGATGCATAAGGTATTGATTTGTCAATCAATGTATACGATGAAGCCAGAAGACCCTCACAAATGTAATAACATATTTGCAAGTGATGGTCGCCGATAGACAGTGAATATTGTTGTGTTCGATAATCAGCAATGATCAACATACAAGCGCTTGTAATAGTCCCCACGAACATTGAAATACATGTGATCTAATGCAGCAAATCGCTGATCGACGTATATGAGGAGTCTGATAATAAATGCAACTACACCGAGTGTCCAATATCAACATATAATGAACAATCGACTAAGATGTGTTGGAAAAGTTCAAAGAAAATGTATTATCCCATGCAACTAACGACGCACAATTGTAATGAACATACCTATCCACTTGCGAACAGTGAAGCTTATTGCAAGTACATACGGTAATGCATATCATGAATGCGAGCATTCACAAGAAATTTTAGGAGATAACAAATAACATGCAGTGAATATTAAGTCATCCCTATAATCAACAGTCACTCAGTATCAGTTAAATACACTGGTCCTCTATAGGCAGAGGTAAATGAGGTATAGCAAATCCAAGTGTCTACGCACCATTGTAGAAGGCTCGTTGTGCAGTTAACATATCACCTATAAGAAAATACAGAAGTGAATTGCAACAAATATGTACTTCTACGAGCTGCTGTGGAAGAACCATCATACAAAAAATATCCCCATACATGCACTATAATATATATACACACAACAACAACAACAACATCAAGCCTTTATCCCACTACGTTGGGTCGGCTACATGAATCCTTTTTCTCCATTGTGTCCTATTAAAAGTCAAATTCTCATTTAAATCTAATAAAGAAAAGTCATTCCTAATATTTTCTAACCAAGTCTTTTTAGGTCTACCCCTACCTTTCTTAACATAAGTCAAATCTAATACCTCCTAACCGGGTCATCGAAAGTCCGCCGTTTTATGCGACCAAACCATTTAAGGCGACTCTCTCTAATCTTATCTTCTACTGGAGCTACTCCAACCTTTTCACGTATATGCTCATTTCGTATCCTATGTCCAAGGGTAAAGCCACTCATCCACCTGAGCATCCTCATCTCTGCGACACTTAACTTAGTATTATGCTTCTCTTTTATTGGCTACCATTCGGCACCATAAAGCATTGCAGGCCTCACTACCATCTTATAGAATTTTCCCTTAAGTTTGAGGAGTACATTTCAATCAAATAACAAGCCCGATGCATTCCTCCACTTTAACCATCCAACTTGAATTCTGCTGATAATATCCCCGTCTATTTCACCATCACTCTGAACAATAGATCCAAGATATCTAAAACGTGTACTCTTATTAATGACTTGATCGCCCAAAGTCACAATCCCCTCACTAGGTCTATTACTACTAAAATTACACTCCATATATTCTGTTTTAGATCTACTCAAGCGAAAACCTTTAGACTCTAAGGTTGACCTCCATAATTCAAGTTTACCTTCAACTCCCTCTCTAGTCTTATCAACAAGAAGAATATCATCAGCAAAAAGCATACACCAAGGTACATCCTCTTGCAAATGTCTAGTGAGAACATCCAAGACTAAAGCAAAAAGATATGGGCTTAAGGCTGATCCTTGATGTAACCCAACCGAAATAGGGAAATACTTGGTCAATCCACCTTGTGATTGAACACAAGTAATAGCTCCTGCATACATATCTTTAATGATTTGAATATAAGCATTATTAACTCCTTTCTTTTCAAGAACTCTCCATAGCACTTCTCTTGGAACTTTATCATATGCTTTTTCTAAATCAATAAATATCATATGTAGATCCTCCTTATTTTCTCTATATTTCTCCATCTAACCTCTTAATAAATGTATGGCTTCTATAGTCGACCTACCCGGCATGAATCCAAATTGATTTTGAGAAACATTAGTATCACGCCGCAACCTATGCTCCAAAACTCGCTCCCATAGTTTTAAAGTATGACACATTAACTTAATACCTCTATAATTCGCACAATCTTGAACATCACCTTTATTCTTAAAAATAGGAATTAACACACTCATTCTCCACTCATCTGGCATCTTCTTAGTCTTCAAAATAGTATTAAAAAGTTTAGTAAGCCATGAAATTCCTTCATCTCCTAAGCATTTCCACACCTCTATTGGAATATCATCAGGTCCAATAGCTTTTTCACCCTTCATTTTCTTTAAAGCCTCTCTAATTTCAGTTTTACTAATACGCTGATAAAAACAAAAATCATTATTATAATTTAGGGTGCTAAGGTCACTATAGTCAATCTTATTTTCACAATCTTCATTAAAAAAATTAGCAAAATATCTCATCCATCTTTATTGAATATCATCTTCTAAGAAAAGTATTTTTTGATCTTCATCTTTAATACACTTCACTTGAACTAAATCCTTACTACTCATATCTCTTTGTTTGGCTAACTTATACATATATCTTTCTCCGTCTTTAGTATCTAATATATTATATAAATCACTAAAAGCTAATGTCTTTGCATCCCATATTGCTTTCTTAGCATCCTTACGAGCCACTTTATATATTTGTCAATTATCAGAATTTTTAAAATTAAACCAATTTTTATAACAAAGCTTCTTATTTCTAATCTTTTCTTGCACATTTGGATTCCTCCACCAACTACTTTTACTATTAGGAGCTTTTCCCTTTGATACTCCAAGGACATCTTTTGCAATATTCTTGATATCACTAGTCACTTTTTCCCACATAATATTAGCATCCTCATGCACAGACAAAATCTTAAGATCTAAAATCTTATTTCCAAAAATATTTTTGTTAATATTTTTTAAATGCCCCTATCTAATTCTAGAAAATTATTTTACTTTATTTTTTATTTTATGCCCCTTTATCTTAAAATCCAAAACTATAATATATATACACACAAGTAGAAGAAAATGCAAGTACAATCTTAAACTTGCATTGGCCCTAGTGAGTGTGTTGTGTTCACACACGTGATGTCTGAGGATGTTACGTTGGTCAAGAGATTAACTTAAGTTCGAGCCGAATCCTTCTATTTGATGGGGTAGGGTTTGACACGAATCGAATAATTAAACAGATTTAGGGTTGCAGCATTGGCCAAAATATTTATTTTAATAGTTCATACTAAGCCTTCAAGGCTCATACTAAAACTTCACTAATAAAGGCATAAATCTTGCATCGAACTTGTTCCTCTATCGACAAGTATATAAAGTCTACAAGGTTCAACTAATAAATAGAAATGCCAAAAAAATACCTTGATGATGGCCATGTTGAACATAGATTTCAATCGGAGGGGTTAATTCCAAATATTCAAAATACCAGCCAAATATCCATGCAATCTAAAACTCCAAATATTTAAAATCGAAATTGATCATCAAATATTTAAAGAAAAATTCATCCTCCCTCCGGACAATTTGCCGAGATGGACAGATTCAAATCACTTCAGCCCATAAAGACTATAAGGATAAATAAAATTTTGTCCCTCTTTTTAATTTTGATATTTATAGACAAACACAAAACAAACTATAAAGCAAAATAGATGAAAAATAAATACAAACACTAGAAGACCCTGAAACAAACAAGTATGACAGCAACCACAAGAAAAACCTCAAATAAATATAACCATAAACAACCTCCCCATGAGAATAATTTGGCATAGAACTAAAAATAAAAATTAACTTAAAAATAAAACACAAAAATACAAACTAGAAGACTACTAACCAAAAGACTTGAAACAAACACAAACACAAACAATAACCTCCATCTTTTGACATCAACAAAAGATGGAAAGAAAAGAAACCTTTGAATATGAAAGCTAGTATTGACGGATTTAAAAGGTTGATAAAGAAAAGAAATTTAAATATTTACATGACAAAGATTAAATTCCAGAAGAAAAAACTCATTTTAAACTCATATTTTAAAAAAAAATAAACAAGTTAAGAATAGTTGATCATATTCAATGTTCGTTCTAGAGAGCAGAAATCACAAAAGAGTAATTATCGCAAAAATTAAACAAAAATCACAGACTCAAATTCAATAGTTGAGCTTTATTGTTAAATAAATATATATTTTTTAAGAATTAGATATAGAAAGGGAAGAATTAGATGTAGTGTGGGCTCATTTTATGTCTCTTTTCAATTTTGACGATCATTACACATCTTTTGATTTTAAATTTTATTTGGCACATCTTTTGATTTTAAATTTTACATCACGTATCTTTTCAGGTTGGGCTCATTTTGTACCTCTTTTTAGTGTTGGCACACTTTGTGCATCTTTTGATATTTTGTTCTTTTCCTAAACCTAAATTAGTAAATCTTAGCTTGTGTGAGTATTTTTCAAATAAAAGAAAAAAAATTCTCGTATAAGGAAAAAATAAACCACAAAATAGAATTATATATATAAAAATAAAAACAACACATTGAACAGGAAAATAAAAGAAAAGAAAATTACCTTTTTGTAATAATTATAATAATGAGACAAATGTCTTATGAGAACATCAAATAGATTTTTCTTGTCTAGATCATATTATAATTTGATTTAAAATCAGAGAAAAGAAAAAGATTTACTAAGGAAATAATTTTGTGATGTAAAGATTGTAAAATTTTAATTCTTTAAAAGAATATTTTAAATTAGACAGTATTAACTCATTAAATGATAATTCTTGAGGAAAAGAAATAAACACCGAGTAATAACAAAACATATATTTTTTTAATAATAATAACTTAAAATAAAAAAGAAATGACAATACACTCAAAAACCAAAACAAATAAAAAAGTAAGACAAGAACTAACATCAACTAAACATACAATCACAAACACTAAAAAAACAAAAACATACAACAAACTGCAACTAAACTAATAGTTTAGAGGATCTTGATTTTGAGGAGGTTGTGGAGGACTTAATTGTGTGAAGTAGCTATTGATGGTAGTTACTTGAGTTTTAAGAGAATCAAATTGTCCTCTAACCCAACCCATATCTTCGTTATATCTATAATCCTGCTGGTCCAAATGTGTCTGAACTTAATCAAAATGTTGATATATATGAGATTCGAGGAGATGAAATCTCTGTATTATGTCTTGATAAAACTGTTGATCATATCCATGAGGAGTTGGTGCAGGTGTGGGTCCTTCTTCATCAAAATTTTCTCCTTTATCCCCTTGATCCCGATGAGAAAGAATTTGAAATGAGGCATCAGTGAAATAAACTTGTAGATTATTTGGTGGTTCTAAATGAATGAGGTCATATTTCTTTTTAATAATGTAAGCAACCAGGTGTCCTAGAGCTACATTCTTCTTTC
>NW_021532798.1:0-33774 GCF_001605985.2 Dendrobium catenatum | reverse complement strand
AAGGAGATTATCAATAGAGTAAACGTTAAGGTCTTTAGATTCAGTGATAGCAGTTATCTTTGCATCATAGGAGCTAGGTAAACATCTAAGAATTTTGTTTACTTTCTCAGAATTTGAAATCTCTCTACCTAATGCATGCAAGGATGTCACAATTTGGGTGAACCTAGTGTACATGTCATATATTGTTTCATTAGGTTTCATGAGCAAGAGTTCATAATCGTGCAGTAAAATGTTAATCCTAGACTATTTTACTTCATTTGTTCCTTCGTACGTAATAAACATTCTATCCCAAATCTCCTTACCAGTGGCACAGGTAGGTACTCTCATATAATCCTCAGACTTCAATGCATAGAAAAAACAATTTAAACATTTAGCATTCAGTTTGGAATTGCTCCATTCATTAAAAGGTATAGGAGTTTTCAATCCATTAAAAGTTTTAAACGATGCAACATATCCATCATTCACTAACATCCACATGCGGTAATCAATAGATTGTAAAAAAATATACATTATAACTTTCTAGAAATCAAACGGAATGTTATCAAAGAGTGGTGGACAGGTTATTGAATAACCCTCCACAGTGTTACGATTACCAAAATGCGACATGATCATTTTTTCAAGATTTTCTAAAAAACTATTTTTGAAAATAGGCTCTGATACCAATTGAAATTACTAGATAGACAAGAGCGGGGGTGAATTGTGAAAACTTTTTTACAATAGTTAAAACCTAAGTAGGAGTTCTAATATTTTTGATGTTTTAAAATTTTAACATGAAAATTTAATCAATTTTTTTCACAAATTTTCCCAAGCAAATATTGAAAAATAAAATACACGCAGTAATAAAAGACAACAAGGAAAAAGCACACTGAGATTTTTAAAGTGGTTCGGTCAAACCATGACCTACATCCATTCCCCAGAGTCCTCTACTCCGGGTATTTCACTACAAGCAATAGCTCTCCTTTTTCCCACCTTGGTAAGGCGAAGAAGCCCTTACAATACTCCCTTTCACCAACCCGGTGTGGCGGAGTGCCAAACTCTGTTTTCACCCTCCTGGCGACGGTAGAGAACCTTCTCATTTTTCTCCCTCCTGGAGAAGGCAGAGTACCTCGAGGTCACGGATGTATAAGAGCCTTTCCCCTTGGAGATCCTCCCATAAATTCTTCTAGGGCCACAGGAGGAGAAAGATGCAGCAAGTTCGGAGCAACCATGTGATCTCCCTCACACCTCTTCTCCCTCACAACGCTCACCTTCTCCTTCCTCTCTCAAACCCTTAAGAACTTCTCAAGAGCTCTCTCCGTCGGAATCCCTCTCTAACCACGTTCTCCTCTCTAATTCACACCACCAAAATATGACAAGTTTTTCACCTCAAAACGGGCTCCAAAATCCCTGAGATTTCAAAAGTAGCCGTTACTATCATACAGTATGGTTTATTATCGTACAGTACGATAGGCATAAATAGACTTCGTCCTTGTACGAAGTGGTACGAACAGTTCAAAAATATTTGTACAGTAAGTTTTTAAATCATACGATATGATACATAACAATTCTATTCGTACAGGATGATAATCGGGACGATCAAACATCGTCTCTGTTCATCATATGGTATGATTGCCATCGTACAATACGATGAGACAAAATCGAAGTGATCATCTGGGACGATTATAATTCATCTCTGTTCATCGTATTGTATGAATTTCTTCATACCGTATGATGTTCAAATTATAATTAAGCCCGTATTTCTTGCACTTATCATGGGTTAATTTAAGTAAGTATTTAAACAAAATCGTACAGTACTAAAGTTTTCGTATAGTATGAGCGGCGGAAAATAACTTACTTAAGTTAAAACGGCTGCAAGGGTTTTGGCTTTGAACATATCGTATAGTACAAATACATTCATACGGTATGATCTATTCACAGAATCGTCCTACAAAGCTCAGATCATACGGTATAAAATAACATCGTACATCACGATCTACAGAGAAAGAAAAACTCTAAATTTTTTATTTAAAAACACTCTCCCCCTGTGTGTGTGCATGGTTGCTCAGACTTTTATGCATTTTATGGCCAGACTCAAGAAAATAAAAATAAAATAAACAACAAAATACATTGCAGACTCATACTCCTAATCTACCCATTCTTGAGTCTTCCTATCATCCTGAGTAGCTTTTGATCTTCCTGAAATGTTAGTACTCACAGACAATAACAAATAAAATAATATTCAATGAATAGATGATTCAAACAACATTATTTATCATCATCAAAATCTTAAACTCGAGGTCATGGGTTACAACATAACCAAATTTAGGGGATATACTTTGAAGAAACCATTACCTTGGTAGCTAGACTAGAAGCCATAGGGTGCTCTTAGCCTTTGCTTGCTTCAAAAGTTTTAAAATATATCAAATGGATGTAAAGAGTGCATTTATAAATGGGAAAATTAAAGAGAATGTTTATGTTAAGCAACCCCCTGGGTTAGTAAGGTCAGAATTTTCAAACCATATATTCAAATTAAAAAAAGGATTATATGGGTTAAAGAAAGCACCTAGAGCCTAGTATGAAAGACTTAGCTAATTCTTACTAGATAGAGGATTTATAAAGGGTAGTGTCGACACCACTCTCTTTCTATAAAAGGTTAAAGACAAAAATCTCATTATTTAAATTTATATGGATAACATTCTATTTGGATCTTCAGATAAAAATTTATGTGATGAATTCTTAAAAATAATGGGTAATGAATTTCAAATGAGCATGATGGGAGAGCTTAATTATTTTCTTGGCTTTAGTGTAAAACAAATGGAAAGTGAAACATTTCTTAGCCCAAGGAAATATACTAAGGATATTCTGAAAAATATGAGATGGACAGTGCAAAACCTATGATCACTCCAAATGAGCTCTATGGTTCAACTAAACAAAGTTCCAAATGGAAAATCAGTAGACCAAAAAAATAAGAGGAATAATCGGATCTCTCCTCTACTTAATTGCCAATAGATCAGACATAATGTTTAGTGTGTGCCTCTATGCCCATTTTCAAGCTTGTCCTAAAGAGTCTCACAGAACTGCAGTCAAGATAATCCTTAGATATATACAAGACACCCCAAACTTAGGAATTTGGTATCCTAGGCACAAAACTTCTTTTAAAATCTTAGGGTACTCAGATTCTGATTTTGTAAGATGTAGGGTAAATTGGAAAAGGACCTCTAGCACATGCCAATTCATAGAACAATATTTAGTTTCTTGGTCTAGCATGAATCAAAATTTGGTAGCCCTCTCCATGATCGAGGCATAATATATTACATTAGAAAGTTATGTTACACAAGTACTATGGTTGAAACAACAACTTCTTGATCTTGGATTACCCGTAGGAACCATCCTAATCATGTGCGACAGCACGAGTGTAATCTACATTTCTAAAAATCTAATTCAACACTATAGAACAAAACATATAGGCCTTAAACATCACTTCATAAAAGATCATGTAGCTAGAGGAGACATAGAATTATAACACATAGCTATAGGAGATCATTTGGCAGACATTTTCACAAAACCACTAGCCTATGACACCTTTAACACTTTGAGGATAAGACTAGTTGGCATAGACATTCATGCATAATCCAAAACAAAAGAAAAAAATAAATAAAAATAAATTAAATAAAAAAAAATTAAATCTAAGGTGTTTCTTGATCATCACACACTCACCACACTAAGCTCATAATTGGTAATTTTTCCACATCGTACTCTATGATCCACTTTTGTATTATATGATCTATCAAACTATAAAAATCATAACCCTCTTTTAAACACACACCCAATCTTTAGTTTTTTCTCTGCATATCGTACTATACAATTATCATAGTACAATACAATACACGTGGCAATGCATTCAAATTGTTTTGTACGATATAATTATCCTTCATACTGTACGTTATCTCTTCTTCGTACTATTCGATCAATGTTGGCAAAATGGATTGGGATGGATTAAAGTTAGTTGGTATAATATAATTATTATTAGTATTATATGAGCACCCGTACGTATTGTACAAACCTTTTATCAACGATCGTACCGATATCTCCTCAGAATGAATGCAATTCTTTCATAATGTACTATATGATACCAATCGTACTATACGATTTGACAACTTTTTCCCAACCATTTATCTAGACAACATATTTGCACATCATATTGTATGATCCTAGATTGTACTATACGATATCCCAAAAACTCTATAAATTTGAGGGCACCTATGATCACTTCACTCAATCGTTAGCCACCTCACTCACGCTTACCTCTTCTCACTCAATGGAAAGCTCCAGTAAATGTGATTGACTCATCTTTAGAAGCTCATCTTCCTCTCGCTATCCTAATTACCTGCTAAAGATGAAGAACCCTATCACTAATTCAAGGCATGCAAAATTACCACGTCTCGAATGTTGAATCAATCTGCCTTAAGTTTTGAGGTGATAATCTTGTTTGTATCTAATAACTTACAATTTCTCTTTACCATAGCATTCCTTTATAATTCTAAATTTCTCTTTGAATTCCTGGCCAACCTCACTATGAATTTCGAAAGCCTAACCCTCACGTCCTTTGTATGCTGCCAAAATGTCAAAATCACTAAGGTAAACCTCACCCAATATATTTGGCTTTCTACTGAAGGTCTTAGAGCTCATTCCTTCCTTACAAATTAATTTAACTAGAGTGCTGTAAATCTAGTCCTTAGGAATATAACTTTTTACCAATACCAACCACTATTCTAGTCACTAACCTTATATGCCAAAATTATTCAACAAGTTCTTCGAACTTCAATCATTCCCAAAGGTGGAGATAGAATCTGCATGATCCCAATCTTATCTTTTGCTACCTACCTCATTATGATAAATACAAATTTGATGAAGCCAATTTAATTATTGATTATATTTGAAACATGACCATAGTTTTCCTTCCTACCACCCTTAAAAAACTCAACCTTGCCCTTGGCCACCTTATATGTTGCATTCATCACCATAAATATCAATTAACCTATCCTAGTGAACCCAACAATCTACCCTTTTTTTGTATGGATGCCTCCTTCCATATTTAGTTTCATCGAGTGCAATGGAAGGATGAGCCAGATTTTGATTAAGGAGGAGCGGCTTCTCCATCAGGAACTCCTATTCCACCAAAATGGCATACACCACCTCGAGGACCTACACCAGCCTATCCTCATGAAGACCTACTTGGATGTTTCGGCCAACTCCAAAGCCACCTAGATGCTCACATTCAAGAACAGTACCACCAACACGAGGAGGACATGTAGTGGTTTGGGGAAAACTTTTTTTTAATTAATGAATAGTTCGTATCCATCCACCAGTACTTCCAGCAACCTCCACCACCACCTGATCAGGATCACACTTTTTGACTTGTCTCTATTTGTGTTGTTTTTCTAAGTGTTGTTTGTTACTTCTCTTTTTGATGATGTTAAAAGGGGAGAAGTTTATTGTGTGCTTTAATTAGTATGTATTATTTATCATGTTATTTTTAATTCTAATGAATTGCATTTTTTTGTTCCTATTTCTATTCATTATGTTTCATTTAATAAAAAAAATTCTTTACTAATTTACTTAATAATAACATTATTTGACATCATCAAAAACAAAACTTCCTTCAAGACGAACCTTGAATCCGATGGTACTGAGGTGCAAGCTCGCCGGAGCAACCGTGTGATCTCCTTCACACTCCCTTGAAACCCCCTCCAAGGATCTTCTCCCTCTCTCAAACTTCACCCTTTCCTCTCTCCCTTTCAAGTCCTCTCTTCAAGTTTTCTCCAAAAGAATGAAGACACAATGGCTTCCAAAGACTCTTACAAAGTCTTATGAGAGTGCTTAAATAGAGGGCTCAAAAAACCCTAAAAATACTCAATTCGGGCGTCAAATATCGTACTGTACGATCGCAAGATCGTCCAATACGATGTGCAGAAATTGACCTGTTAGTACTGTACGATGTCCTGTACGATGTGCTGTACGATCCAGTTCATACAGTACGATAAAGTTCGTCCAGTACGATCCAAATGACAAATTTCAGCCGTTTTGATTGAATAATCTCAGGATTAACTTAGGGAATATTTTAAACATCGTACTGTACGATTATGATCGTACAGTATGATTATACAACCTTTCAAATTCAAATTCTAATTATAACAGATCGTACAATACGATGAGGTGATCGTACAGTACGATTAGTTATATTCAAAAATAATTTTTCCAGGAAAAATTAAATATTTTAATTTATTTCTGTTACACAAAATCGTACAGTACGAAATAAGTTCGTACAGTACGATGAACAGAAAAGTTAAAATATTTATAATCATTTTTTGCTCCCTCTGTTTGTGTGCATGATCAACAAACTAACATACATCATTACAAGACTTGACTCAATAAATGAAAATTACAGACTCATTTAATACGACCAATTCTATGCAATCTTGAGCCTTGAATCTTCAAAGAATGGTGCATGATGTACCTGAAATATTAGTCAACATAGAAAGACATATGCACTGCAAATACTAGGAGAAATAAAAGATTAATAAATATTATTTGTTATCATCAAAATCATAAACTCGGAAACCCGAGTTGTAACAATAATATGTGTTAATACTCAACAAAGTAGTGATATTGAGACGATCACCAACTTTAGAATGATAGATGTCCTTAAGACATGCTGGATGATCCTAGCATTTTGATTCAAAGTAGAAACTAGAGGCAAATGAAAGATTGAAGTTGTTCCCATAAGAGTTTGATTAACAATGGTCCAATCATAATCACTTCTAGATATTATTGAATGTGTCCTAACCCCTTCACTCCTAAGGTGTAGAAAAGTCCCAAAATCTTCATTGGTAATTTCAACATGTTAATGAAAAACATAGGAGTTCATTCTCATGTTGTTTTCTCGCTTACTCCTTTTTTTCTTTTGATAAAAATGCAAATAGCATTGAAATTGAAATGGAATGCCTAATACAAACTACTGTGTGATAGAACAACTATCACAATTCTCTTTTAACAAAGAAAGAAAAGCAGGAGGAACCTTATTACAAGTTAACTCATCCAAATAAAAATCACCTCCTAAAGCCAAGTTAACACAATAATCAGCTAACTTATTACAATTTCTATAAGTAAAATGAAATAAAAAAAATTCCAAAATCTTTAATAAAAGACAAGTTCTCCACCTCGTCTTTATTTTTCTCCCTATAAGCTTTCCCAACCAAGTCTTGTAAATACTTGATGATATTAACATCATCTCCCTCAATTATAATACCTTTAGCTTCCATCATCCAATCTTTGATGGCCTTCTTCAAGGAATGAAAAAGCTAATAATTCAAATAGCCGATGTCCCAATGAGTACATTTGAAGCCAAAAACAGTTAAGAATATTCCCTTGTGATCTCTAAAGACTCCATTGATACCAACTTTATTAGATTGTAAAAGAGTCGCAACAATGTTTACTTTAATCCATTTGAGAGGAGGAGGATGCCAAGAGAGAAAGGACGGATGTAGCTGGTTAACACCCCAGTGATCCAAAAACAGATTAAAATTCAATGAAATGGAAGCATTACTAATAGTATTTGATGCAATAAAGCCCAAACCAAGCTCTTTTTCTCCATGCTTTAAACAGTTTCTGCTTTTCCAAGAAAAGAACACCAATGAGAAATAACAATTTCCTATAAACCGATTACCTTTAGATAGCTCTTTCAATCTCCTTTTACACTCCAAAAATGATGAAAAACTTCAGAACTGAAAATCCCCACTTGTTCAACTGCACAATAAGTTGTTTAATTTTGGAGCAGTTGGCCACAGCATGATCTAAATTTTCCACTGCCATACAACCTCTTGGACAAGAGTTATAATTCACCAATCTTTTATACAATAAGAAGTCATTAGTATGAATTGCATTGTTAAAAACATGCACAAAAAAATCCACCCGAGGAGATAATTGCAACTTTTTCATCCATCTCCCGTAATCCACACTTTCCAAATTCATTATACCTGTTTTAGAAGCCAAAGAAGCAATTGATTTATCAGAAAACTTGTTAAGCAGCTTCAATTTATCATGTAGATTATTTGGGAAGATTTGGACTTGAGTTATAACATTAAGTAAACTGCGACCAAACCATCTCTGTAATTCTGTATAGTTCCAGTCACTGTCAGCAATGAACATCTCAAGAGAAGGGAAATCACCGTCCTCCACAGCTATGAAAGTAGACCATCTATCCAAGCTTTATCTAGAATGCATACATCTTTTAGAATGCTGATAGAAGAACTTGACACAACCTTTCCATCTTACTATTGGTTGAAGAACTTTCATCCCACTTGCTATGATTTTCCAAGTGTTAGAACTATTTCTCTGAGAATCAGCATTCCAAATATCACCATACTTTTCCTTCAATGATTTGTTTAAGAGAGAATAATGTTTATTTTAGAAATTCTATGCAAACTTTGCTCATAATAGGCCAGCAATTGACTCAGCTGAATGCAATCCACATCCCTTAAATTTGAACAGCTTAAAAAGCTCATTCCATGCCACATAATGTAAATCATGATTGCCTCCTTGCTTATTCCATATAAAATATCCACACATCTTATCAAATTCTTTCAGGATGCTCATAGGTACCAAGGAAGCAAAGAAAATCAAGATGGATAGAATAATCGATTTGATCAAGAGCAGTCTCCCTGCTAAAGAAATGAGCATGTTACCCCCAAACTCAACTTGCAAGCAGATTTTTTCAAGAGATTTTAAAAAATTAGAAGAGACCAGCCTCCTTAACCCCATTTTAATTCCCAAATAATTAAGCTCCTTTACCTCCTTGAATCTCATCAAACTCAAGATGAACCATTCTAGTGCTTTGTCCTATAGATTTTCCAAAGATAATGCTAGATTTCTAAATATTAACAACTTGTCTTGTCCACAAGCAATAGTAAAAAATAATTCTTTTAATTTTCTTCACATATTTGTACTTAGCTTTAGAAAACATAAGAATATCATCAACATACAACAAATTATTGATCTTCTGTGCATTAGGAGCAGCTTTGATACCCAAATAACTCTCTTTATGAATAAATTCATTGGATAAGAGCTGAGAACAAAGAATAAACAAATATTGAGATAGTGGACAACCTTGCGTGAAGCCACTTTTAGCTTTAATCCACTCTGAATTATTACCATTAATAAGTACAGAGAATTTATGATCAACCACACATTCCCTCAAAAGATTAGAAAAGTGTAAAGGAAAATTGAAAATTTCCAAAACTAGCTTTAGGGTAGGACAAGCCATACTATCATATGCTTGCTCCATATCAATTTTAATCGCCACCAAACCCTTTTTAGATTGAGAATATCTAAACTTGTTGAAAAGTTCTTAAACAAGAATAATATTATCAGATAAAGTCCTTCCCTTTATGAAAGCCACTAGAACATCCAAAACTAGTTTATGCATAACCTTCATAAGTCTATTTAATAAGACCTTAGCCACTATCTTATAAATTGACAAGCACAAACTAATCGGGCGAAAATGAGAAGGAAGAAGAGGATTTTTAACTTTAGAAATAAGAATAATAAGCGTCTCCTTCCACTTAGCACACATTTTACCAGATGTAAAAGAATTGAAGTATTGCAAGCCAAACATCCTAACTTATAACATTCTAATAAGCTTTTAAAAATGAATAAGTGATAACATCAGCTCCAGCAGAAATATTCTTACCTAAGAATTTCACCACGACTTCCACTTCTTGAAAGGAGAGATCAACATCCATAAGCCTGCAATCTTCCTGGCATAATTTAAATTGGGACGGTGGACAACCACTCAGCATACAGTCCCTCTCCCTCCATTAATTGTTAAAGAATTTAAAGAAAATTTCCTCGATATCTGCCTGAACATCCTTCACTTGGTTAATGAAATTAGCATTCCTCCTGCCATTCGCAAATGCATGAAAGAACTTAGAGTTCTTATCTCCTTCTTCTAACCACTTAAACTTTGCCCTCTGTCTACACCATGTGTTAAGCCGAGCGAGTGTTACATTTAAGTCATTAACCCTGGACCTGAAAAGCAAGAGCTTGACATTAGATAATCCACCATCATTAGCTTCCTCCAACTAATGATCATATACCTCATTTTTAAGCTTATCCTTCAAACCTGATAAATATTTCATTTTTGCTTTACTAAAAAAATGTAAGGATCTCAAAGCTTTTTATAATTTCATGTTAAGGACCTCTATCGGATCGCCAACTAAAGTCCTACTCAAAGACTTACGAACCAATGCAGAAGAAGCTGGGTAAGACACCCAAACATCCTCAAACTAAGAAATTTCTTCTTCTAGAATTCTGAATGGAAAATTTTCAACACTATTGGACAGTGATGTGAGGCTACCCTTGCCAAATGCCTCGTTGTTGCTTGCTGGATCAGCTGAAGTGCTTTGGTGTTCAATAAGCACCTATCAAACCATTCAAAAATTCGAGCTCTTCCAACTTTATTATTACACCAAATAAACTTTGGTCCAACAAACCCCACATCATGGTAATCATTATTGTTCATAAATGATTTCATTTCTAGAGGACCGAGAGAAAATTTAAACTTTTTCCCTCCCCTCTTATCTTCTTGGGAAAATTTTCAACACTATCGGACAGTGATGTGAGGCTACCCTTGCCAAATGCCTCGTTGTTGCTTGCTGGATAAGCTGAAGAGCTTTGGTGTTCAATAAGCACCTATCAAACCTTTCAAAAATCTGAATGCTTCCAACTTTATTATTACACCAAGTAAACTTTGGTCCAACAAACCCCACATCATGGTAATTATTATTGTTCATAAATGATTTCATTTCTAGAGGACCAAGAGAAAATTTAAACTTTTTCCCTCCCCTCTTATCTTCTTGGGACAAGATACAATTGACATCACCCCCTATGATAGAAGGAAGGCTCGAGCTGGAGTACAATTCCAAGCATTCCCACAACCTCCTTCTATTATACAAATATCTATTACCATATACCATAGAGATCAACCATGTATTATTATTCTTAAAAATCTTCAATTCCCCATTAACATATTGTGAAGAACTTTTCAATACTGAAAATGAGGCCAAATCAGATTTCAACAAAATCATAAGTCCCCCTGACAAGCCATCAAAAGGATAGATGAATAAGTCCATTCCTTTCCCATGAATTTACAAAACTCCCCAATGCCAACAGAAGAAATCTTCGTTTCAACAATGCCAATAAAAAAACATTCCAATCTTTCACAACTTCTTTTAAGTAAAAAGGCTTCCTTTTTGTTTTCCCCTATGTAGTTCCAAAAAGTAATGGAACTCATTTAACCATAGAGGGGGAAGAACCCCCCAATCCTTCTCTTATTCAAAACTTCAACCTTTCTACTCCTTAAGGAAGAATTAAGCGGGCCAAGAGACCTCAGCTCCTTCAAAAGTTCATGTTTGGAACTTCCTGATGTGGAATTAAACATCCCCTCCATAGCCTCTGTCCTGGAATCAGCAGCACTTCCCCCATCAGTCGAAGATCCTTTCAAATTATCATTACCAATAACAAATTTCGCCAACTCACCCTCCTCTATATCACCCCTTCCAAATTGGCCACTTTTGTTATGTTAAAATTTTCTCCATCCTCACCAACGGAATCTAGCATTCTGAACATGTTGTTTTTCAAACTAATAGAAAAGCCCGCGCCTTACCATTTCCTGTGGAAATCTCATGAAAAGAAAGAAGAACCTCCGGTTCATCAACTCCTTTCATAACCACCACTCTTCTTGTTTCCTTTTGTTATCGGGACATCACTTTCTTGCACTCTTAATTCGTAGCCAGAGACTTCCTTAACCATAGAGATAACATTTTGAGCTTATAGTTGGGAAAGTCCTATCCTAACAAGAAATGATTTAGGAACATAAATGTTTTTCTTTGGGACAGCCTTAAACTTTCTCTTCCTTCTATAATTGACATGGACCCAAGGTCCATAAGTTGAGTCATCATTTGAATCTATTACCATATGAGCTTTCTCCATATGCACGTCATTTTCAAAACTTTTTCCTAGAATGAAATGCTTCTCTTGAATTTTATCACCTCCATCTGAATCCTTTCTTGTACAAGCATTATTCTTTTTTTTTTTTGAAAGGAATCCAAGAATTGCATTAAAAGCCGAATGAAAAAAAACACTTATTACAAACTACTCAAGTAACTCCTAAAGAATCACATTACTCCTTCAAGCAAGACAAGAAAGAAGGAATCTCATCAATAGTAAGTTCTTCCCATATAAAAGAACTTTCTAAAGCCAAATTAGCACAAATATCCGCTAATTTGTTACATTCTCTACTAGAAAAAGAAAACAAAACTTGTTTGAAATCTAGAAAGAAAGCCAAATTTTCTTAAATTTTTTTACTAACCTTCCAGCTCTTCACCGCCATTTGAAGCCTTTTTATGATATTGTAGTTGTCCTCTTCAATATTAACTCCTTGAGCTTCAAGCATCCAAGTCTGGATGACAATTTTTAAATACAATACTGCCAGTAGTTCCATTTGGGCAACGTCCCAATGCAAAAACTGCACTCCAAAAGATACCAAGAATCTTCCTTTATCATCTCTAGCAACTCCCCCAATTCCAGCAATATTATTATTCTTAAGAGAGGCATCCACATTTATCTTTATCCACCCAGGTGGAGGAGGATGCCATGAAGAAAACAGCTTGTGCTGGTTAGCATCATAGTTATTTGGGTAGAAATTTATAAAATTACTCCTTACAGCATAAGAAATTGCATTAGCAGCAGTAGTGTTGTCTGAATCTTCAATATCACCATGTACCAAATTGCATCTACTCTTCCAAACAAGATAGGCAGCTGTACAGTAGATATTTGCAATGAGATCTTTCTTACCCGCTTTCCTCTTTAGTCCTACTAAGCACTCGTGAAGATTGTCAAACACCGGAATTTGAAATCCCCAACTATTCAGGAGAGAAATCACCTTTCAAAATTTAGAACATCTCCCAGCTACATGACATTTATCCTCGTCCTCTTCACAGCCTCTCGGACAACCTGAAAAGTTGCTCAACTTCCTCCTTACTAAGAAAGCATTAGATGGAATAGCATCACATAGCCTCCACCAAAATAGTTCAATCTTCGGTTTTATCTTTAATCTTTTCATCTAATTCCAATGAGCCTTCTTTTCACCATGTTCCATAACAGCTTCAAATGACATGGCAACAATAGATTTTCCTGAAAATTTACATTTTAACTCCATAAGATCCGAATTCCTTCCAGCATAAATTGGAACTTTGGAAATAAGATTCAACAGCTATTCTCCGAAGACAATTTGGAGTTGATCGATCTTCCATTGACCATTCGAGATAAATGAGCTCAGTTTTAAATCAGACATTTCCTGGATATTAACAAAGGTAGGCCAATTTGATACGCATTTGTCTAAAATCCATGAATCATACAACCAATTGATAGAGTTACCATTGGAAACTTTCCATCTAACTATTGTTTTAAGTTATTTAGCTCCCATAGTAACAATCTTCCATGTGGGGGAACACACTTTCTTCGCAGGGACCGACCACACATCACCTCCATATTTGGCTTTCAAAATTTGGTTTAATAAAGAGTTTGGCTTCATGCAGAAATTCCACGCAAACTTAGCCCGAAGAGGTCCTATCTTGGAGACAGCTGAGAACAAGCCTCTACCACCTTCATCTTAGGCTTATAAAGTAAATCCAAAGAAGCATAATGTAGCCCAGCATTACCATTACTTTTACTCCATAAGAAGCCTCTAAACATCTTATCAAACTCCTTGAGAATACCCAACGGGACTAACGAAAGAGATGATAAAAACATAGGTAAAGAGAGGAAAGATGATTTAACCAAAACCAATTTTCCCTCCATAGATATACACTTCTTCCCCTAGGTGTTCAATTTATTAGCAGCCGTCTCCAAAATATTCACAAAATCCAAAGCCACCAACCTTCTCAAAGTCATCTTCACACCGAGATAGCTTAACTCCTTAACTTTCTTGAAACTGAGCTATTTCAAGATTTTCTTTTGAGTTCTTTGTTTGGTATGTTTTCCAAAAAGAACCATTGACTTTGACGTATTAACCTTATGACCCGACCAATTGCAGTAATTAGAAATGATCTTCTTCAACTCCTTAACTTCCTTTACCTTTGTTTCTGAGAAGATTACGATATCGTTAGCATAGAGTAAATGAGATACTCTTGGAGCTAACGGAGAAATAGAAATACACATTCCACTTCTTTTAGATATAAAGTATCAGATAAAATTTGGGAGCATAAAATGAACAAGAATGGAGATAAAAGACATCCTTGCCTAAATCCACATCTCCCTTCAATCCATTCAGTTTTTCTTCCATTGATCAAAATGCAATACTTGGGATTAAAAACACATTGCAATAAAAGCTCCAAAAACTTACTAGGAAATTTAAAATGAGTAAGAACTTGCCTCAAAGCTTGCCACCCCATACTATCATAAGCTTGTTACATGTCAAGCTTGGTTGCCAACAAACCTTTCCTAGAATTAGAAGATCGGAATTTGATGAATACCTCCTGAGCCAAAAGCACATGATGGGATAAGGATCAACCTCTTATGAAAGCAGCTTGGTCCACCGAAATTATCTTATGAATTACTTTCTCCAATCTATTCAAATGCATTTTTGCAATGATTTTATAGATAGTCATACACAGGCTAATAGGTCGAAAGTTAGCTGGCTCCTGAGGATTTTGGATTTTTGGAATTAAGACTATTAAAGTCTCCTTCCTCGACTGGTTTATAACTCCTAAAGACAAGAATTGGCTTACTGCAAGCCAGATATCCTCCTCAATCCAATTCCAAAAATCTTTGATGAATGAGAAGGTTATCCCATCTAAACCTGGTGAAATGTTCCTCTCAGAATTGTCCACGACCAACTGGAGCTCCTCTTTTGTGAAACCAGCCTCAAGAAAATCTTGATCAACATTGCTAAAACTGTAGAAGGAACCGGCCATCCATCTAGTAAGCAGTTTCTATGCTGCCATTTCAATTTAAAAAAATCTGAAAAA
This sequence comes from Dendrobium catenatum, assembly GCF_001605985.2. Taxonomy (NCBI): domain Eukaryota; kingdom Viridiplantae; phylum Streptophyta; class Magnoliopsida; order Asparagales; family Orchidaceae; genus Dendrobium; species Dendrobium catenatum. Next base: position 18,709 of record NW_021532798.1, on the reverse strand, counting down.
GTTTTTTGGATCTCAGCTCCATCCTCCGTCACTATACCAGCGTTGGTTTTGATATGACTAATCCAGTTAATATTCCTTCTGGAATTTGCAAATGCATGAAAAAAATGAAGAATTACATTCACCTTCATCCATCCACTTTGCTTTTGCCCTCTGTTTTCACCAAGTGTTGAGTCGGGCAAATGTAATATTGAGTTCATTGATTTTAAATCTCAACAGCTGCAGTCTATAAAAAGATATCCAACCTTCAGCCTCCTCTAGTTGGATTTCCATAATTTCTTCCTTTAGTTTATCCCGTAACAAGTTCAGATTTCTGAATTTTTCTTTACTCCATAAAAAGAGAGCTATTAAAGTTCTTTTGAACTTTAAATTTAATGAAGAAGCCAGGTCACCTTTACAGTTTTTCATCCATTTTTTCTTCACTAAAGCTGCTGCTCCATGATAAGAAGCCCAAACCTCTTCATAACGGATATCTCTGTTGTAAAACTCCATAGGTTTGTAAATTTCCAAAATAATAGGACAATGGTCCGAAGCAATTCGAGGCAAATGTTTAACTAATGCAAGATGAATGGTGTTTAAGGCCATGGAATTAATAAGACATCTGTCCAACTTCTCAAGGATACGAGCTCCTCCTGATTTATTATTTCACCAAGTGAATCTTGGTCCCATCGATCTAACCTCATGAAGATCATTATTGATCATGAAGTTTTTCAAATCCTTTGAGCCTTGAGTCATGATGAATTTCTTCCCTCCTCTTATCTCATATTGGGAAAGCACACAGTTAAAATCTCCTCCCACCACCGTTAGTAAATCACCTAAACAATGCCTCTCAAGGCCATCCCAAAGTAGCTTTCTTTCATGAGCATCAGTACTTCCATAAACGGAAGCAACCATTCAGCATCCCTTATTAAGAACCTCCAGTTTTCGCACAATCATCTGAGAAGAACCTACAATAGCTGAAAAAGAGGCTATATCTTTCCTCCATAAAACCATCAGTCCACCCGAAAGGCCCTCAGCAGGAACCACAAAAGATTCCTAGTTGTTACCAAGAAATTTCAGAATTTGACTTTTATCCAGAGAACTTATCTTTGTTTCGAACAATCCCACAAAGAAAACCTTATGATCCTTGATCACCTCCTTCAGATATAGAGCAGCCTCCACTTTATTGGCTCCTCTACAATTCCAAAATACCAAAGAAGTTGTTGCTTAAAGATGGGGGAAGGCCCCCCCAACCTTTTTAGCTTTTCCGCCATCCATCTTTCTATTATGAGGAATAATATTGCTCGAACCAAGACTTAAGTTCTTTAACAAGCTTAACTTTCTTCTCATAAGAATGACTTCCAACCACAGCCAGATTAGAATTTGATAGCCCCTTATCTGCATCCTGCTTAAATACGGGCTTCTCTTCACACAAAGCATCCACGTTTATTATAAAGCCTTTATCAATTTCTAATATTTCCCCTTCTTCAGCACAACCAATCTCATTAGATTTCATTGCCTCTGTATTTCTTGTTTCCTCCAAACAAGATAAAACATAATATTTATTGAGAACTTCAATAACAGAATCAACATTTGTTACTTCCTCCTGCATTTCTTCAACTTATGGACGTTCTTCAACAGCAACTTCTTTATTATCATCTTCAAGTTTATGAAGGTCTTCTACGACCGTAGCTTGTTTACAACTCAAGCTATTATCTTCAAAACTACCACCATTCTTCAAATTAGAATGACCAATCTTGGGAATATACATCCTCTTCATTGGGACCGAGAATTTATTAAAGAAGCTTCTCTTCTCTGCCTCTTTATTAAGCCTTCTTTTACAATAATTTACCTGAATCCAGGGACCATTCTCAGCTTCCCCCCATCAGCATAAGACCTTTCAGCAACCTCCTGTATGACCTGTCCTCCGTCTACTCCAGCTGGCTCTTCAAGTCCAGAATCAGCTCCTTTCTTATTCTTCAAATCAACACAAGTAGTTAAGGCATGACCAATCTTGCCACATTCAATACAAATTTTTGAGATCCCTTCATACTCCACTTTTTGATAGAATTTCCCAGCCAAGCCTTCCACCCATATACCAGCTGGTAATTTCATATCTAAAAGAATGCGCACACATACCATTGCAAACTCCCTTCTGCTCCACTGGAACATGTTCCCATCGAGAAGGTAAGGCTTGCCTACTAAAGAAGCAATTCTACAAATGTTCACCTCATCCCAACACTGAAGAGGTAAATTAGGCAGCCTAATCCATACCGGAACTGAAATGCCTTGAGAGAAGTAGGATTGAAAGTGGCTGACCATTTGTCCAATCCAACCACCTGTCCTCTAATCCACCAGGGACCACCAATAAGAATACTCTCTAAGGCCTTAGAGTCTTTAAATGAACACAGAATCTAGCTAAGCCCCAAACCCGTGATGTGAAATTTTCCAGAATTATCCCACTGTCTTCTTAAATCTGTGCTTACCACATGAAAAGGGATGTTATCACCAAAAATCTTCACAACAATAGATCTCTCTAGTATTCTAGCATTTTCCATCTCCTTTCAGCATGTAGGATCACCCCCTTACCATCTTCAGACAAAAAAGAGCCCAGATCCAGATTATCCACATTCACATTCTATTTTTTATTCCAGTCCGACTGAACCACTACATTGCTTCCCTTGTTCACAGATAAAAATGCATTGGCCAATTTATCTCCTGGATCACCCCTAGGATTAATATCCTTCCTTTTTTGAGACAAAACCTCATCCATATTGTCTACCTTCCGTGTATTGCATTCCAAATGATTGGGTGCAATTACCTCGCTTCTGATCGGTGAAGACGGCAAGGAAGCCGTGTTGAAACATTTGTTAGAATAGATTCTCAATCTAGCAGAGGATGAAGCTTCTAAATTAATATTACCAATCACCTTCTCTTCTCTATCATGAGTTGGTGTAGCCTCTAGCAAATCAAAACAAACCTCCATGATAACTCCCTTTCCTTTACCTGGAACAGGAATGGGAATCTCCATCTTACCCAATAAGCCTCCTTCGTTGATAGTCAACGGTTTTTCCTTAAAACCTTTGATATTCTTGTTGAACCCATCCAGAACTTTGGAACCTCCATTAAAAACTTCTGAAGATTGCTGCACCGGAACCGAAAAACTTTTCATGTAATTTGTCCAGGCCTCCAAAGGACGAAAGCGCTTCTGCTCCATTTGCACCTCTCAAGGCCGCCGGAGAGCTGGCTGATCACTGGCCAATCCAGCCGTGAAAAAGAAGGACCGCCGGATTCAAATCGAATTAACGGAACAGAATTTTGAAATCCTAGACTTTCCCTACAAGCATTATTCAAATGACCAATTTTCCCGCATTTATAGCAAAATGAGGATACTTTTTCATAATCCATCTGAAAAAATAGGCCATCTAAACCTTCCACCCATACTCCCAATGGAAATTGTTTGTCATGTTACACACGGACACATATCCTTGCATACTCCCTTCTCCCCCATTGAAATATGTTACCATCTAGCATGAGAGGAGTACCCACCAACGAAGCAATTCTGGACGCATTGATGTCATCCCAACAATAAAGAGGAAGATTAGGCATTCTTATCCAAACCGGTAATGATAACCCTTTTAATGAAGTAGGAGAAAATTTGGAAATCCATTTTTCAAGCCCAATAATATGTCCATTCACAAACAAGGGTCCACCGGATAACACACTTTTGATGGCTTCCAATGAGAAAAAAGAACATAAAACCCATCCTAGGGCAAGAACCGTAAGATGGAATTTCCCAAAATGGAACCATTGACGTAGTAATTTGTCCGTTATTAAATGGACTAGGACATATCTACCAGATACTTTAACAACCACCGAGAATTGAAGGCTTTCAGAATTGGTTCTAACATTCGGGTTATGCAGTTTAACAGCAACCCCATCCTCGGACAGAAATGATTCTTATTTAGATAAATTAATTTTGGTATAAGGACGTTTAGACCAAGGTTTATCTCCATTTTTCCCATTATGAATGCTTACATCCTTATTTAAACTTCCTTATACAATGAATTCTAGACCATCTCCTTAAGAAAAAACTGCAAACAGTTGAAGTAGCATCACATGCAATTTAACAACAACCCCATCTTTTGTGTTTCTAACTGAGATCATCACATTTTTAGTAATCACATTGCCAACTTTATTCACAAACAAGTTCATGCCATATGACGATGATGCTTCACAATCATTATGTCTAAATTTCCCAAAAGATTGGAGAGTTTTTTATTCTCTAGTCTCAACCACCTATTAACCCTTACCAGTGATTGGGGAAACAACTTTAACAGAAACACCAGTAGGTTCCTTAATAATCAAAGGACCATTCTTGAACTTAACATCTTGAATTCCACCACATTGCTCCGATCGAACAGATTGTTTAATGATATGGGAAGAAGGGGTATGCGAACCAGCAGATTTCTGGCCACCGGAGGTGGTGGCCGTAGGAGCTAATGGTATTCTTGAAAAAACTGCCAAACGATGAAGATAAAAATTTGAAAATTTCTCTCACTAAAAATTTCTCAATTAATGGGTATCTGGAGTTTTCTCGCATACTCAAATTTATAAGAAAATAGTAAAAAGTCTCAGAATGAAATGCATAGATTAAGGTGAGAATGAGCAAAAAATTGAGTGGAGTTGAAAAGGGGCAAGATTTGAAAACTAATGTCTTCTTGAATCAGAAGACGAGAAGGGGTGATCTTAGCTTGAATAAACCTATTGAATGCTTTTTCATTTTTCCTAGATAAAAAATTATTATCTCATTCAGAATGAGATGAACCACTTTTGGAAGGTCGAGATCGCTTGCTACTGCTTGCCATTTGACAAAAAGTTTGAACACAAGAATTGAAAGGGACAAGAGATGAAAATGATTGAAAAATTCAAAGAACAAACTCCAATTTATAGAACTTGAATAATTTTGTATAATAAAAAATTACGTTTGTACGTAGGATTTAGATCTTCGTATGGGACGATTTTTGGTTTGCACTAAACCGATCAAAAAAATTAATGCTGTAGAATGACTTTTTGTAAAGTTGATACCAACGAGATGCTTCGTACAATTTTTTTGACCAAATTGACAACATTTGACCAAACTGACAACAGGAGATGAAAATGGTGTTCGAACGGGATGATAAATTAATAATGTTTGTACATAATAGTTGAGATCGTCCACATGTAAACTGACAATATGATTGTACATATACACAGGTGTTCATACATATAATGTTTGAAAAATAAATGATATTGGAATACCCGCCAGGATCGTACAGATGAAAAAATTATGATTCGTACTGTTGAACATGTGTTTATACTATATGATTAGGAAAAAAAATTTCATCTCCCCAATATAGAAAAGAAACCATGTGAAATCTGAAGAATTTGTATAGTACAAATTTTGATAGTACAATACGAATGGAAAATAAAATGTTATATTTTCACATGATGATCAAGATACATTTTCCAAAATACTTCAAACAGGATCCATAAAATACACATAAAACAATAATGATAAAATGAAATAAAAAACAAACACATAATGAAAAATCAAACACATAAAAAAAAAAAAAAAAAAAGATAAAATGGAGAAAACTTAAATAAATCAAACTTAAAAAGTAAAGAATAAAAAACAATCATAAACATAAAAAGAAGTAAACTACAATTTCAATTTGCAGAATTGCAATTACCAAGCATAAATATCAATAACACCCAATGTAGTTCTTAAAGTGCTGAAAGTCTCAAAAGCTAGTGATTTTTGAAAATATCTGCAAGTTGATTTTCTATTACTATATGATGTAGCTCAACTCCTCTTTTAGTTACATGAACTCTAATGAAGTGATGCCTTATATCAATATACTTTGTTCTTGAGTGTTGAATTACATTCTTTGAAATATAAATGGCATTAGTATTATCATTGCAAATTGAAATAATATCAATTGAAAAACCCAAATTCATTAATTATTATTTTAACCATAGCACATGTTAAGATAGTTGCTATTTGCATGCATTACATTTTTGGCAACTTATAAAGTTTTGATGATTTCAAACATTATTGTTCAAATGTGTAGTTATCTCCTAACAATTTTGGAAGAATTGTATTTGCTCTTGTGTATGCTAACATTTCAGGGAAAGAACTCCAGACTACAAGGCTTCAAATTAAAATCAGCATGAGATACCTTGAAATTTTTGAAGCTTGCACTTTGCTTAGAAATCAAATTGAAAGGGAGTGATTGTAACTTGAGTGAATAAAAACATGCACACACAAATAAGGAGATCATATTAAATTTGTGTTGATCGTACAGGATGATTTTCGTTCGTACTAGACCATCAGACAGTTAACTCCTATAGAGCATATGGAACGAGTAGAAATTTGCTCGAAAAAATTTTCTAAGTCCTATTCGTCCAGACGAAATTAATTATCGTACAGTATGATTGGCTCTCTGTAAAATTTTCGTCCAGACAAAATTAATTATCGTACAGTACGATTAGCTCTCTGTAAAATTTTCGTCCAGACAAAATTAATTATCGTACAGTACGATTGGCTCTCTGTAAAATTTTCGTCCAGACGAAATTAATTATCGTACAGTACGATTGGCTCTCTGGAAAAGTTTCATCCAGACGAAATAATATATCGTACAGGACGATCTGTCCTCTGTAAAAAATTCGTCTAGACAAATCAATTTTCGTCCAAACGATTAACCGACTTAGGACAGTTTTCAGCAGTTTCTAGATTCGACCTTGTAATAACCGTTCGTACTGGACGAACCTAGTTCGTACAGGACGATCAGCTGTACGAAGACATTTCGTACACATATTCAAATAGGGTCGTTTCAGATCGTTTAAGTAAAATCGTCCAGGATGATCCACGATCGTACAGGACGATCCACTGCGTACAGAATTGAAAACTTGCAGTTTTTGGGCGGTTTTTCTTGTCTTTTGTATAAATAGCCCAAATTAGACTGCCACCCAATCTTTTTGTCATTTGATCTTCGTGCCTCTTGAGAGAATAGCCAAGGAGAGAAGTGAAGAGAGCATTCAAGGGAGGATTCCTACCATAGAAGCAAGAAGGCTTCACTTGGATTTCAAAGGTAAGAGTCTCTACTTGTGAATTGGGATTACTTCACTCTTTTCTTTCTTCCTTCTAGATTCTTGTGAGAAGATCTGTCAAGGAGATCCGGTTCTCTGCCGACACTTGGAGAGTGTGAAAGGACGAAGGGTTCTCTGCCCACACTAGGAGAGTGTGAAAGGACGAAGGGTTCTCTACCCACACTAGGAGAGTGTGAAAGGACGAAGGGTTCTCTGCCCACACTAGGAGAGTGTGAAAGGACGAAGGGTTCTCTGCCCACACTAGGAGAGTGTGAAAGGACGAAGGGTTCTCTGCCCACACTAGGAGAGTGTGAAAGGACGGACGGTTCTCTGCCAACACTGGGAATTGTGTAAAAGGACGGACGGTTCTTTGCCACACCGGGGAGTGGGGAAAAGAGTGTGTTGTAAAGGCTTCTCCGCCTTGCTGTGGGTGCAAAAGGAGAGTCACTATTGGTATTAGTGCAATACTCAGAGAGTGCCTCTGAGGAGTGGATGTAGGTCTGGTTATAGACTGAACCACTATAAATCTGGTGTCATTTACTTTACTGTTTTTACATTTCCGCACTTTCTATTTCAGTTTTAAAAACTCTGTGGTTGAAAAATCTTTTTCTACAAAATTAAAAAAAAAAGGGTCTTAAATTTTAATTTTTTAAACTACCAATTCACCCCCCTCTTGGTAGCCTTGGGACACTCACTTAGGCTTAACAACCTAATTACTAGACTCAACAGCACATATGTCACACAACTTCTTCAGGCAATATATTATGCTTCAGCAGTAGAATGAGCTACCGAATTCTTTTTTCTGCTAGGCTAGAAGGTTAAAAAGTTTAATATCAATTAACATGTTCTAGAAGTTCTCTTTTTATCAACCCTACACCCCACAAAATCTGAAGCACAATATGCAATGATTTCAAAATATGTTTCATGCCTAGGATACCAAATCCATAAATTTTGAGTTCCTAAAAGATATGTTAGAATTCATTTAACAACAGTTAAATGAGATTCTTTTGGATCATCTTAAAATCTCGCACACAAATAAACACTAAACATAATATCAGGTTTCCTAGCAGTTAAATAAAGTAATGATCTAATCATCCCCCTAAACTTCTTTTGATCAAAATATTTTTCTTTTGATTCCTTATCTTAGTGGCATGAGAAACTCATGGGAGTATTTAATAATATAGCTTTATTTATTTCATATTTCTTAAGAATGTCCTTAACATATTTTGACTGACTAAGAAAGGTGCTATCTTTTTCCTACTTTATCCTAAAACTAAGAAAGTAACTCAACTCTCCCATCAAACTCATTCCAGATTCCTTACTTATTATTGTTTAAAAGTCGTCACAAAGATTTTCATCAATGGATCCAAACAATATCTCATTGACAAAAAATTGGACAATAAGAATGTGATCTCTTACTCTTTTAATGAAGCGAGTGGTATCCACACTCCATTTAACAAAATAATTTTCTAATAGGGAAATGCTTAATCTTTTATACCATGCCCTTGGTGCCTATTTTAGTCCATATACTACTTTCTTTAATTTAAAAACATGATTAGGAAACTATGAATTTTTAAAAACCTATAGGTTGCTCAACATAAACATCCTTTTTTATCACCCCATTAAGAAAAACACTTGTAACATTCATTTGAAATAATTGAACTCCTTTAAAATAGACAAATGCTAGAAGTTCCCTTATTGCTTCAAGTCTGACTACAGAGAAAAAAGTCTTCTCAAAATCAATTCCTTCTATTTGATTGTACCCTTTGGCCACCAATCTAGCCTTCTTTCTAACCACTACACATGAATCATTCATCTTATTTTTGAAAACCCACTTAGCTCCAACAATAATTTGATTTTTAGGTCTTTCTACAAATTCTCAAACATCATTTCTAACAAATTTATTCAATTCTTCTTGCTTAGCTAAAATTCAAAATTTATGAAAAAGTGCTTGATTCATATTAGTGGGTTCAATCATTAAAATAAATGTTAAGTGGTTCACTTTTTTGCTAAGCCTATATCTAGTTCTAAAACTTTTACTCGCGTCTCCTAAAATCAGTTCTTTAGGTTGAATTTTAGGATATTTTCATTATCTAGGCAACTTATTTTTTGTTTCAATCCTTTCTTCAAGATTAATAGTTTCAATTCCTTGGGTATTCTCTTCATTATCTTCTTCTTCTAACATAGACCCTCCGTTAATGTCAGATTCTTCAAAAACTTCATGAGTGGTCTCCTTTATAACTAAAGTTCATTTGTTAAAAACTTTATATGATTTGCCAACACTTGAATATCCCAGAAAAATTTCCTCATCAGATTTGGGATCAAATTTTCCTAAAAGAGTTTTCCCATTATTATGAATGAACATTTTATATCCAAAGACATGTAGATGTGAGAGGTTGGGTGTTCGACCTTTATGAAATTCATAGGATATTTTATTCAACTTAGATCTAATGTTCACCCTATTTAGAATATAATGAGATGTACTAACCGCTTAAGCCCAAAAATATTTAAGAAGTGAATATTCAGCCAACATGACTCTTGCGACATCTACTAAAGTTCAGTTCTTTCTTTCAACAACCCCATTTTATTGTGATGTCCTAGGAGCTAAAAAGTTGTGATCAATCCCTTTCTCTTTATAAAACTTTCAAATTTTTTATTTTTAAATTCTCCTCATTATAACTATAAATTACAAGAATTTCACAACCTAGCTTCTTCTGAATCTAAATAAAAAAATTTCCAAACTCTTCAAATGATTCACTCTCATAAGATAAAAATCTAATCCAAGTGAACATTGACTAATCATCAACAATCACATACTTAAATATTTCCTCTTGTAGACTTATAATGCTAATAGGTCCAAAAAGATCCACGTGAAGGACTTCTAAGGGTTTGCTTGTTCTAACATCTTTAATTGAATAAAAGGAGGACATGACTTGTTTCCCTAATTGACATGCATGAAAAGGTGATCCTTAGTGAAGTTTAATTTGTGTATGCCTCTTAATAATTACTTCAGGGTAATCATCCTAAGATTTTTCATACTTGCATGATAAAGTCTTCTATGCCATAACCAATATTCATAAATAATATTTTTTAAATAAAAAGTATTAAAAGGTTTAATACAATTCAGATCGAGCGTGTAAACATTATTTACCCTATCTCCGTGAAACACATCAACTCCTTTTTGGATTAGAATGCAGCTTGCTGGAAAAATATTTTATATTAAAACTTTTAGCACAAAGCTAACTAATTCTTAGAAAATTATGTTTCAAGCTTTCCACCAATAAAATATTCTCAATTAAAAAAATTTTTGTATTACCAATCATACCTTATCCTATAACTCTAAAAGTGATGTTATCTCAAAGTGGTATATTTCCTCCATTCCTAACCTCTAGTAATATAAATTAATTCACATCTATAGTCATATATTTTGAACATCCGCTATCTAGGTAACAAATGCTTTCACTAGGGACTATATGAGATCGTTTCTACAAAATTATCAAATATTAGACTTGGGAACCCAAATTGATTATGGTTCCTCTCTTGATATTGATAATCTAGATGCATATTTAATATATTGTGATTGATGCATCTTAGATCTCCTCATTAGATATATTATACGATAAATAGTGCAAGTGTGGGAAATATGGTCTACCATTCCACATGAAAATCATTTAACACCACGAAAAGGATTTATCAGTCTATGTGAGTTATAATATCTTTTTCTAGATTTTGAAATTGTATGCTTTTGATTAGGATTATAAAAATGTTCAAGTATGGGAGGAGTCTTATCTTCCTTAAAAGCTTTCAAATTTACTTTAAGATAAGAGTTTGCACTTTTTAAAACTTAATTGTCAACTTTCAACTCATATTATTTTTGATCTTATTGAACCACAAATACCTTAAAATCATTTTAAAGTTCATTATAAGATATTTTCAATAAATCATGCTCCATATTCAAATTATCAAATTCATCTAGTAAAATCAAGTGATTGTTATTTATGTTTGCATGATCTTTCCTCAAATTATCACACTCCTTTTATAAATTCAAATACTAAATATTATGATTTGCATGCAATTTTTTAGTTTCCTATATACATTATAGATTTTCTCAAAAATATCAAATAATTCATCATAGGATTAGTCGCATACCTCCTCTTGATCTAATTGATCAAACTTATCTGCCATTAAGCACAAGTTTGTAACCTCCTCTTCCATTTTTGTTTTTGAGGAGTATGAAACTGAGTTAGCCTAGAAAGCTCTTTGCATTCACTTCTTGCCTTTTCTGATGTGAATTTTCTCCTCAACTTTCTTCATGTTAGGATTAACTTTGAGATATGGGCAATCCGTCTTTATATGTCTAGACTTTCGGTTTTCCTAGCAAATGACTTCATTTGAAATACTTGGATTTTTAATTAACTTACATTTGTTCAAATGCTGACATCATCGTTGCTTCCTCTTATGAAAACTTTTAAAATGCTTAGTCATAAGAGCAATATCTTCATCATCTTTTGGCGTTGATTAATCACTTTCTGAATCATCAATCTTCAAAGCTATATTTCTCTTGTTCCTTTTGTCACCTATATTAATTTGTCTTTAATTCACTCCTTACACGTAAGCAATAAGTGATCCAAGTAGATTGTCAATAGAGAAGTCAGAAAAGTAGATTGTCAATAAGTGATCCAAATATTCCTAGAGATTCCTAGAAAGAGAAGCTGTGAGATTCCTAGAGAGAGAAAATTCAAAATTTTCAAATTTCTCATTACCGCATTATGCTGCGGATTATCTGATTATGCCGGAGGCGGCATCGGCGATCAATTCTAACCGCGGGAAGTCGTCAAGTTCGTCACCGTCAGAAAAGTTAAGTACCCAATTAAGACCTTCGTCTCAAGTGTTGATTCAGAACATCAGGTCGCTTGAACCGTTGTTGATCAGAGAACCAGTTGAGAATCCTTTGAAGAAATTATTGCCTGTAGCTGGAAAAGGTAAACATGTGATGAACGAGCTGCAATTCAAAACTCCAAAGAAGATCTAGAATGAGAATAAGGCAGGCGAATCGAATGACTTTGAAGCTTCTTCGTCTGCAAAGATGAATCTTTTTGTTAAAGGTTATGGGAATGTAATTAACATAGATGTTCTGTTATTAAAATGTGAATGTTGGAACACAAGATGATTGTAGAAATGCTCAAGAAGTTAATCAAAATATCTTTGTAGAAAAGAAATCAAATTCCTAGGAGAAACACCAAAATATCAAAATCAATTTTATCAGAGACAATTCTATATTGACTGAAGACAGCCAGGCTGTTAAAATTTTTGATCCATCAGTTAAAACAAATTCTGAGAAGCTCAATTACTTTATTGTAGTGAAAGTGTTCGGAAGTAATTGCCCATTTTATGCTATTACAGATGAGCTTCGACGGCAATGGGCTACATTTGGAAAATTTTATTTAACCAGTCTTGGGCTAGGTTGGATGTTAGGCTCCTTTTCATCTATGGAAGCCATGGAAGGTGTTTTTGTAGGAGGTCCTTGGTATGTCCAAGGACATATTGTCGGTTTGGATAAATTGACAACAGATTTCTCACCTACATCATTGAAAGGGTTGTCATCTCCAATATGGGTAAGAATACCACACTTGCCTCTTTATTGTTGGGATGAAATAAACATAACTCGCATTGCTTCAATGGTTGGAACTCCCTTATTTATGGATGGCAATATTTTCCATTGGAACAAAAGAGAGTATGCTAGAGTTTGTATTCGTATAGACATTGACAAGCAACTTTTGTTGGGAGTCTGGATAGAAGGAAATAATGGGTGTTTCTTTCAAAAACTAGAATATGAAAAAATCTCCAATTTCTATTTTTAAATGTGGAAAGATTGGTCACTTAGTTGAAGATTGTGCTCAAGAAAGAAAAGGGGCTAGACCAATCAGTTCAAATTGTGAAAAGCAGAACAAAGGCTTTATAGATAATTCGGAGAGGATGATTGAAGAAAATGAAGGGTCTTATGGCCCATGGATTCATGTCAAATATGGGAAGAAGAAATTTGTTCCAGCTCCTGTTAAAGATGTTGTTAAACAACCTTCAAAAACTGTTGCTGTCTACAATGTCAAAGAAAAGCATATCACAAGAAATATTTTAGAAGAAGAGATTGCAGTTCCAGATGCTAATGTCAATTTGAAGAAAGCGGATGATAAGAAGAATACAGAAGTTGGAAAGTTGAACTTGGAGGAAGATGTATCACTGGAGCAGAGCAAAATATTGCCATTTATTCAAAATGTAGAAGAAAATACATGCACTAAAGTCTGTGCCAAACCAATAGCTAAGTTGGTTATTGATGCTGCAGTTCCAAGCATTGTTCATGTTAATCAATTATGTGCTTTAAACACTGAATGTGAAGATGTAAACCTTATGCATATGGAAGAGATTGCTGGTAAAAGTGAGATAGAAGAAGGTGAAATCTCTAAAGGAATTCAGGCTGAATTGATGGCTTCATCGTTAAGAGATTCAAATCAAGCTGGGAGGTTGAAGAAAGACATATCTTCAGCTGGGACAGCAAAAATCAAGCTACAGAAAGAACTCCAGTCGCTTGGTAAGAATAATCTTCAACTTAGAAGTGGAAGAACAGACATTCAAAAGAAAAATGCTAATGGGAGCAATCCCATTAACATCGACAAATGATGTCAGTTATCTTTTTGAACTTTAGAGGGGCTAGAAAAGTGGAAGCCTCTCGATATTTAAAGGAAATTGTGAGGGATCATAATGCTTTATTTGTTGGTTTGGTTGAAACAAAAATTACTGAAATGAATTCTAATGAATTCAATATGTTTCTTGGTGAAAAATGGAGCTACTTTCTTTTTCCATCTGATGGACTTTCAGGTGGTCTCATAGTTTGTTGGAGAAATGATATTGCTTCTTTTAATGTCATAGAAGCTAACTTTCAAGTGGTGATTGGTGAGCTAAATATTGCTAACAAAGGCATATGGAATATAGCTACTGTTTATGGAAACAAAAATTGTTTCATAGGGAAAAATATGTGGAGTTGCTTGGAAACTATAGCAAATATGAAATATCTGACCATTATTGGTGGGAACTTTTAACTGCTTATTGTCGCAAGAAGATAAAAAGGGTGGAAAAAAATTTGTATTCTCAACTGGCACACAAGACATGTACTCATTCATGACTAATTGTGGCTTCAATGAAGTTAGCATAGTTGGTCTAAAATACACTTGGTGTAATAATAAAGAAGGCAAAGCTCGTATCTTAGAGAGACTTGATCGGCGCTTAATTAATTCAACAGCTTTGAAGACAATTAAAGTGGCAACAGTTAAATATTTGGCAAGGTTGGCATCTGACCATTGCCCAATAGTTATGAAGATTTTCTCCTCAGATTTTGGCAAAATTAGAGTAGTCATGTATGAGGATGTTTGGGAAACTTTCCCAGCATCATATGCTATAGTTTCAAGATCTTGGAAGAAGCCAATGAAAGGTAACAATGTTGAAATTCTGAATGCAAAATTCAGAAGATCTTTAAAAGCTCTATTTTTTTGGAGTAGATCTAAACACAATAGTCTGGAAGAACTTAAGAAAAACCTTAAGAAAGAGATCCTTGAATTGCAAATGGAGGAATCATTCGAAGCTGCGCTTTCTGTAAGCAAGCTGCAAGTTTTAAGATATAAAATCAGTCTACTTAATTCAACTATTGGTAGACTTTGTACTTGGTGGAGGCAAAGGGCTAAGTTACAATGGATAAAAGAGGGTGATGCAAACTATAAATTTTTCCAAGTTTATGTATCGGCTAGGAGAAATTCTAACTGGATCAAACGAATTAAAAATGATAAAGGTGAGATCTTGGAAGATCAATTGCAAATAGAGAAACACCTTTGTTGCTTCTTTAACTCCAAGTGGCAGAAACAACATTGAAAGCTGACGAGATGGCCTGACCCGTCCTACTCTCTACATGATTCAGAAGTTAAAATGCTAAAGAAGAATTTTTCTATTCAAGAGCTGGAAGAGGTGATCAGAAATTTAGAGAGTGGCAATTCTCCAGGTAATGATGGTATCTCTCACTCCTTCATTAAATTCTATTGGAGTATTATTAAAAATGATGTTTGGATGGCTATAAACTCCTTTTTCACTATTGGAATTCTTTGTCCTGAATGGAAAGATACCAATGTTATCTTGATTCCAAAGGTAAATAATCCTATGAATGCTTCAAACTATCGTCCTATTAGCCTATGCAAATCTTTGTACAAAATTGTGGCTAGAATGTTATTAAATAGGATGACAATGATTTTTCCTAAAATTATTTCAGAGTATCAGTATACATTTATAAAAGGGAGAAGTATGTCAGAGCAGATTTTGCTTGCTCAGAAGCTCTTCAATAAATTTAAATATTCCAAATCTAAGAAGGGAATGTTGGCCATCAAAATTGATATGGAGCAAGCTTATGATAGCATGAGTTGGTCCACACTAGAACAAGTTCTTGATAACTTTGGGTTTCCAAAGTTCTTTTCTAATTTGATTTTGGAAAGTATTAGAGAGCCAAGATTTGCTATCATGGTTAATGGGAAGAAAACATAGTGGATTGTAGGAAAAAGTGGATTTAGGCAAGGGTGTCCTTTATCACCCTATCTGTTTATAATGTGTGCACAATTATTTACAGATGCCTTTGCTCAAAGAAGAAGAAATATTGGAATAAAGGCTGCTCCTAATGCGCCTTTAATCTCACATCTTATGTATGTAGATGATATTATTTGTTTTTCGGAAGCAAATAATAAAAGTATGAAGAAGATCAAAAAAATCATTGAAAACTATTGCAAGTGGACGGGCTAGAGAATTATTGTCTTGAAAAGTTCTATTATCTTTGGAAAATCAGTGATAAGAAATAAAAGAAGATCCCTTGCAAAATTTTTTGCAGTCAAAATTGTAGAAGAGATGGAGTATTTAGGCATCAAGATAGCAATTAGAAGACTGGTATTTTCATATTTTCAAAATCTGTTAAGCAATGCTGCCAAGAGGTTGAGCTCTTGGGTAAACAAAATTATTTCATTAGCAGGAAAAGTGATTCTTTTAAATTCAGCATGCCTCACACTTCCAATTTTGTTAGTATCACACTCTTTAGTTCCAATGAAAGTGCTTTATGAATTTGAAAAGATGTGCAAGAATTTCATATGGAACAAAAATGATACCATTAAAGGACTTCATTTTGTTGCTTGGGAGGTCCTTTGTAAATCTAAAAAATCTGGAGGTTGGGGAATCCAATCTATAGTGAAGAATGCTGGTCCTGTTAGAGCAAAATTTGCTTGGAATCTCATGGATAAATCCAATTCATTGCTAAACAGAACTCTGATATCCAGATATGGGCAGGAAGTTTGGAATCAGCCTAACCATGTTAATTCTTTTACCACATGGAGAATTATATTTAGCGGAGCTAAACATCTTCATTCAATTGTGAGATGGAGAATATCAAATGGCAAGAAGATTGATACTATCAATGACATTTGGATCTTAAACAAAAGCATCAGCAAATGGTCGATATTCGCAAGAAACATGAATGAAGATACGAAATTGTTTGCAGGATTCTTGAAGGATGGTAAGTGGAATGAAGAATTGCTAAAAGACTTTTTCGGTGCTGAATTGGTAAACGTCATTTTGATAGTGCCAATTCATTCAAATTCATCATCTGATAAATTGGAGCTGATGTATAAACACTCAGGTAGCTCTATATCTTCTATGATAAATGCTGTTATAGAAATTTATGAAGATGAGGAGGATGACTGGTCATGGATGAAAAAAGCTAATTTGAGCCGAATATCTCTCTATTTTTGTGGAGGCTTAAGAGAAATGTGATTCATAGTAATCATTTTTTGAAGTATAGAAGATTTATTGAAGTTGATACTTGCCCAAGGTGATGTTCTGGAGCGGAAGACCAAGAACATATTGCTTCTTCTGTAATAAACTACAATAGATTTTCAGGTTACTAACGCATTGGGGTTTTAATACACCATCTTTTGCTTCCATGGAAGATTGTTATCAAGGACTGAAGTATCTTGCAAATTCAAATCCTTTTGTTTGTAATCTGTATTGTACCCTAATCTTGCTTTGTTGGAAAAGCAGGAATGAGTTAATTCATCAAGGAAAAGAAGATAGCTCTTCTTACATAGCTACAAATTCAATTTTCAATTCAACTGGATCATTCAAGAAGAATCTTAGTTTGGAGAACTGGGAGGTCAACTAGATCTATTAGCTGTCTCAAACTTGGCGTCCTCCACCCCCTAAATGGATAAAAATAAATATAGATGCAGTGCTATGTAAGAATAACAATGCTGGAATGGGAGGCATTGTTAGAGATTCTAAAGGTAGATTCTTATGTGTTTTTGGATCAAATTGCAGACATTGGGACAGTGCACAGCTTGAGATGCTAGCCATCACCACTATTAAGAAATTTGTGCAAGATTGGATGTTTGAAGCAGAAGGTATAATTATTGAAGGTGATAACATAAATGTCATCAAATTCTTTAAGGAGATTCTCAATAAAATGGATCATAGAAACATCAACATAGAACCAGGTGAATTAGATTTCTTTTTCATTTCAAGCAAATTATTTTTCTTCATTCTAAAAGAAATGGTAACAAGTTAGCTGATCTTTGTGCTAACTTAGCTTTGATTTCAGATTTGTTTGGGATGACATTAGTTCAAATAAAATTCCTCCTTCATTCTTCAATTTGTTGAAGGAGGAATATCATTGTTTGTAGTTTACTTTTAATAAAATTTGCTATTAGCATTTCCTAAAAAAAAAAAAATAGATTGTCAATAGATTATATTTTTAAATCTTTGGACTTAGTAATGTTAGTTCTCTTTAGATTTTAGGCAGTAGGCAAACAACATAAAATTTTATTTACTTTTTTTTAAAAATTTATAAGCTCTCTATCTAAAGCATGGAATGAGATAATAATTTGAGTATACATTGTATACATATAAAAAATTAACTCATTTGATTTAATGCAAAAAAGTTCGTAGTAATGTAATAAAATATTTAACCTAGTTTATTTTACCACCTTTGTCACTTCATTGTTGGTGGAATTTTGAAAACAGGTTTTGAAAATATTAGTTTTCTTTGGGAATTTTGAAATTGAGATTTAATTCTAATTCTAGAAGTCGAATCAACTCGCTCGGAAAAGTATATCACCCCGAAAGGAGAAAATAAAATTCCACAGCGGTGTTCAGGCTTAGAATTAAGTAATTCGTCTTGAATATCACGACTAGATTCTAAAGAGAACTTGACACAGCCCCGAGGGGACGAGGTAGAGTTCAACTAAATAATCTAGTTATAATATTCAAGGAGTATGATTGCAGAATTCATATCCAAAGCCTTATCAAAGAAGGATGTATCTCCCTGAAGGGAGGTAACACCTTTCAATGATAATTCTTCTAATATGATAACGGCAATCATTTTTGACTTTTCCCAAAGAAATCTAAAAGGGTTTTTTAAAAAAAATTAATTTTGAAATCAGGTGTGTGGGTTTCCAAATCTCCTACGAGCACAAGCCCTCGTAGTTAATTATATCATAGGGAGACAGAGTCCCCTACGAAAACTCTCGATTAA
>NW_021532797.1:0-341 GCF_001605985.2 Dendrobium catenatum | reverse complement strand
ACTTGATTTCTGTGGTGATTTTGGTTTGAGTTTTATCATTGGTTTTAAAGTTATCCAATTCAGATCTTTCTTTGTTATCCTTGGGCCAGTTCATAAGAGCTTAACATCCTTAACGAACTTTCATTTATTGCCATTTGAATCTCATATATATTTAATATAAAAGAATTATTAATGAAATATAATATTATTAATTGATAGAAAATATATTAGAATAATATTTTAATTCAAATGTGTCTTTACTTGCCCTTTCTCTTTATATACCTCTCTTATTCCTCATGTAAGGGCTGCTCAAACAAGAAAATCTCCAACAATTCTTTCATACTTACTTTCCTCATTACATG
>NW_021532796.1:0-553 GCF_001605985.2 Dendrobium catenatum | reverse complement strand
TAGATCATATTTCTACAACGTGTCCCAAGCTTCGTAATGTTATTGGCATTCTTCGTGATTGGGGATTTCTAGTTCCTTTCTTTGATTCTTTTCATCATTGTTTAGAAGATGCTAAAGAAAGGCTTGAGAAGAATCCTGGGTTGATAAAGCTTTACTTTACTTTAATATGGTTTTCTTGGAATGATAGAAATAAGCTAAAGCACGGTAAGAAGGAAGATACTATTTTAACATTGGCTTTCAATGTTATTAGCTTGATTGGTCTTGATAGAAGGGAAAATTTACTCTCAGAAAACTGGGATGCTCTTCAATCCATTGGATTGTCTTTTGATTCAAGGAATCCTCCTCCATCTGAGTGGTATAAGATCAATATTGATGCTGCATTAAAAAGCAATTATGGAGTTGGAATTGGAGTTGTAAGAGACTATAGAGGAAGAATGATTCGTGTTTTTGGGTTCTATGGAATGCATTAGGATATATCTCAATTGGAGCTTTATTCATTCTATTCTTTGGAGTATCTGTTACACAATTGTTTGGATGAAGCCAAAGGTGTCAT
>NW_021532795.1:0-265 GCF_001605985.2 Dendrobium catenatum | reverse complement strand
AGCTTTCCAATACAGCAAGCAGATATATCTCCACAGCAAAAGGGACCCAAATTCAACCTTCCAGAAAACGTCCCAGCCGAGCCCGCAGACATAATAAAGCCTTAAAGGTCACAGTTCATAATAAAATATTTTAAATCTAATGCAGGATTTCCTCATATATTTTTTTAGTTTTTGGACATAAACAAGTAAAAAAGAAATAGCAAAACCAAACATGAAATAGGATCAGACTAAAGTCAAATAAATGTTATAGGATTTGTATGGGGTG
>NW_021532794.1:0-768 GCF_001605985.2 Dendrobium catenatum | reverse complement strand
ATGCATAAGATGATTTAATGTAGCAAGATTAGAAAGAGATCTTAAAAAGCCATTGGTTAAACTGAGTTTAGATTTTTGTTTTATAGAAGAAAATCATGCCACTAAACAAAGTCAGAAGAAGGAAAAAGGAAACATCAACAGTTTACTCCCTTTAACCAATTTTAAAAAGCTAAACCCTATCTCCAAAAACTCCAATATTTAAAAGCTTGAGAAGTTTTATCATATGTAAGCCCAAAATAAAGACCAAAGTGAAAAAACAAAAAACTCATAAAAAAAATAGCACAAAGTGAACACAAAAACTAAAAAATAAAAAACATACAAAAAGAAACTAAAGATTTCAAGCAAGTGATAAAGCAACGGATTTAAGCAATTGAGCTGCAAGCCTCCTTATGTTTAGTTATCTTATGCTCCCACGAGGTCTTTGGTGAGAGCACTCCTGCAAAACTCAACAACAGTCAGTTTTAGGAACCCAAACGGATTTGGGCTCCTTCTTAAGAAATGTAGAGTGCAAAGTAGATGTGGTATGCTTTGAATCATGCATCTTAGGTCTCCACACCCAATGTGTACTGCGGTGAACTGTGCAAGTGTGTGAGATGTGTCCTAGCATGCCACAAGAAAAACATTGAACTCCACGAAAAGGTTTTCTTAAATGGTTTGGGTAAAAATGCCTCTTCCTAGGTTCTGGCATTTGATTAAAAGTTGGTGTCGTCCTAGCTTTCTTACATGTTTCTAAATCATTTTGAATTCTCAAGTTAGTTCTTTTTAATG
>NW_021532793.1:0-2257 GCF_001605985.2 Dendrobium catenatum | reverse complement strand
TTTTTTTTTTTTTTTTTTTTTTTTTTATACTCTCGCTTGTATTGATTCAATGGTTGATTGTAAGATATGTCAAGGAAAAAGAAAACATAAAAATTCTTTAAATAAATAAAAAAAAATGATACTTGACATGAGGATATAATTTTTTTTTTTTTTTTTAAAAAGAACAAATTAAGAACCTTGTGGCATTCTTAAGAGAAAGGAAAAAATAAAAAAAGATAAGAGCATTATCCTCAACCCAATTTCAATCATCCAGAAAGTTTTGGATATAAAAAAACAATGTAAGAATTTATTATGAAGAATAATCTAATACTTTCAAAGAGTTAATATAGAATATGAAAATTTAAAAGAAACTATTTTTCTACTAAGATAAAAAATGAGAAATTATTTATGTTTAGAAAAATTTTATTGCAATTATAAAAACAATATCATTATAAGATTTTATGTTTAGAAAAAGAAATTTATGAATTGAAAGATCAAATGAAAGATTTACTAATTATTTTATATAGTTCTACTTGTAATCATGAAAATTATAAAAATAGAATAAAATCTCTACAAGATAACACTCATTTGTTGAAAGGTTTAAAATAAAATTTGTTTGAGATAATTTTCTTATTGGTTTCCACATTAGCTTTTTAACACAAATTTTTTATTATGAAAAAATAGTAACTAAAAGTTGTCCTAAGTGAAGCCTAAATATTTATAGATTTATGGCAAAAAAAACTCAAAGAACTTGGATATAAAAAATTTCTTCTGATAGGAGTTCAAGGTTGCAAATGTAGCAACCCTAACATGACAATACTTGGAATCGAATGTATTTTAGAATTCTATATAAGCCATGAATGTGAATGAAGACATAGCAAAGCAAAATTCATTAAAGATAAATAGATTTATAGTCTATAAAATAGGCTTTACAATCCATGGAGTAAGAAAAAGAACACGATGTTAGAGTGGGGATTATGAGTTTTCATGCAAGAAAAACCTAAACAATGTGAAAAAGAAAAACTAATATTTAGAGTATTACAACTTTGCAACATATAGAGAGAGATGCATGAAGATATCAACCTTAAACCGATAACTATCCCAAGTTGTAAGTGAGCTATAATCAGAGACTTACAACCTAAAAACAACCAGAGAGACCTGCTTAGAATGGATCACGAAGTTTATAGAAATATCTACTTTAAACTATTGAATACTTGACTCATAAATTTAAATAAATTATGTAGAACTACTCTTCCACTCATTGAGAAAATAGCTACTTTAGTATTTACAATCATATCTTAAGCCTAAAGACTAGCATTATTATCTTATCTAGATTAATAATATCACTAAAACTACTTAGTGCATTTTTAAAAAATCGATGTCATTAAGATCTATATGATGTAGGAAGGCAGATACATGTGATATAACTCCTAAAAGTTGATGCAAATAAAAATTTTACTGCAATGTTTCTGTTTAGTTGCCTAAAGTCTATATGATGGATTGAAGGCAGCAATGTAAACTCGTTTTTTTTGGCAAGACCATTTCACCAATCTAGCTTGATTATTAATTCTCAAGTACAACAATGCTACCATTATTGCAGCACATGCAGTAATACTGCCCTCAATATGTAACCTCTGCTCTTTCAATATGCAAATGTGCGAAGTTTACCATTTTATGGTTTGTAGAAAGAGTCGGCTAAATGCCCATCTTTTATGTGAAAAAATTGCATTTCCTTTTAGTGTCAATACTTTAATAATTAGAAAACAAACAAGTTGAAAAAAAAGAAAAATCACACAAATAAAGAAAGACTAACATCAAACTCAAATGTTTTAGTGTCCGGAAATTGCTGATGAGCCATGATTAAGCTAGTCAGCAATCATATATGTACACGGGATATATTGATGAAAAAGGGTCTACAAAGGTTTGGCATCTGTTTGCACTTATTATGATAAGATCAAAGAGTTGGATTAAAATTCAACCAAAATTATCACAAAAAAATTGAGTTTTGGATCATAATATTAAGCACCATCAGCCTTGCAGTTTTGAAGGAAATCTCAGAAGAGATCACTTGTAACCTCTCGATTATTTGCAGGAGAAATATTATATCAAGCAAAGCAAAAATCTTTCTACAATCGTCCTGCGTAGACCGATAGACAATAAGGTGGACAGACTCGCATGTGATCTACACATGCTGAAGGCAAGAGGTGGTCAATAGCATTCATTCCAGTTGGGAACTTACACTTGTTGGGCCGAACCATGCTGAAAATGTAACAGAAAT
>NW_021532792.1:0-1481 GCF_001605985.2 Dendrobium catenatum | reverse complement strand
ACCACATAATTTAAAAAAAATATAAAATAATAAGTCCCATATAATTAATTAATGAAAATCATAAATTCCTTAATAACCTGATATATGATTCAAATAAGTATGAACATGATGGCGTATCAATATCTCGTATGGGTATAAATCGGGTAGTTAGTAACACTTCTGCTCTTGGAATCCAATGATAATAACAATTTTACATTAGCGACCACACACAAGATTTGATATCTAACCTTGAATCGTAATCAAATGTAAGAGTTTTCATCGCATTTTTAGGCTTCGTTTGGGATGACTTTCTTACTGCTTCTTGAAGCAGCTTTCTAGTACAAAAATTATTTTTTTTCTATTAAAAAGCTGCTTCAAGAGGCAGTAAGAAAGCCGCCCCAAACGAAGCCTTAGTTATTATGAGCTTGGTTTAGTAAATGGGAACATTTTGGACCCTATGCCTACTATTGTAGATGTATTGAGTGATAATAAGTCATTAGAACAAGTGATAGTTTCTTGTATAAATGAGAGTTGCCATCTCGTAGAAAATTGGAACATCTAAGCTTTATCCGATGTGATAATTACAAGCCAATCAAGAGCATCAACAATTTCTAGGCTTGAATTTATATGGTAAGGTAATCTTAATGTTCTAAGATATAAAGGATTCTCATAGTTGTTCAATGAAATTCAAGCTCACTTATTAACTTGTGCGTCCCATTGTGTGCTTGAAGTAGATAGTATTGTCCCTAGCAAATTGCAGTATCATCTCAAACAAGTTCATGGTCATTACAATATCAAGAATTGGTGATGTAGATAATACAAGTAATGAAGAAGAAGAAAAGGAAAGAATGAGGCTACTGAATTTCAGACTGAACATATTTTTAGGGAATCGAATTTAATATTAAAATTATAAATAAAATCTCAAATATTTAAAAGATGAAGATGAGACAGACAATGAGCAGTTAAAGGATCTTCTAGCTTCGATTGGATGGAGGGGTTTTACAAACTATGTAAAATGGCATATATGAATAAATTAAATGAAGCAACCTTCAAGAAATAACATGTGACCTGTAATCAGCACTACAATTCACCTGTGAGCAACAACAGAGAATTCATAGTGCCCACAATGATTATCCTAAGGGCATGAACAAGTAGCTCGTATTAAACAACCAGTATGTTTAGGAATAGTAGCGGGGAACTTCTAATGAATGTTACAATTTACTTGTGAGCAGAGCAGGGGATTGGCAGTTCAAACAACTAACCTGCAAGCAACAATAAATGATTCATATCAAATTGTGTAACTCATAAGCAAGAACACGATTTCCTAGTGCCTATTGAATAAACATTCCCTACACGCCATCAGATCCATAAAACTTATACAAGTGGATAAAAGGCAATATCTTTATAATAGCTGCAATGAATATGATAAAAATACAACCCACATGTGCTCTGATTGTCATATTTAATTCCTAAATCCAACGGGTCAAGAATGTTGCACAGGT
>NW_021532791.1:0-305 GCF_001605985.2 Dendrobium catenatum | reverse complement strand
TGTAGTACTGAAATGTGATACTAATATGGCTGAAAGGGATGGATCAATAATAAAAGTATGGGTGATCATAATAATACCGTAGTGATAAGAGTATAAATAGTATTGATGATATATATCCCATGATTAGAGTTTTGCCAGTATTGTTATATTATGGATAATAATGACAATATTAATTCATAATAATTTATAGTACTACTAGTATTATTATATTATAAATAATACTACAATATTACTTCATATATATTATAATACTATTTACTATTAATATTTTTAGGAAAGGGCAGTCATAAGGGCAGGAGCAGGAT
>NW_021532790.1:0-273 GCF_001605985.2 Dendrobium catenatum | reverse complement strand
TCTAATGCTTTGAATTCAGCCACCAATTAAAGAGCAAGCCGCGGTTCTCCAAGAGACAGGAAGAAAAGGGGAAGGGGAAGGGACACGGCCACTCCAAAAGTAAATCTTCTTAACGAGGTACCTTTTTTGATATTAATGAGCTACTAAACTCCAGCTTCAAGCAACTAAAGAACAAGCTCAACGCCATGTGCTCCAAAACAGCCAACCCGCGAACCATCAGTAGACAAGGACCAAATAAGCCAGCAAACCAAAGGTCTACCAAGCCTTATGCAC
>NW_021532789.1:0-232 GCF_001605985.2 Dendrobium catenatum | reverse complement strand
ATTTTTATTTGCTTGTGAATCTTTATTGTCCTGTTTGGTGATATAAGAAGAGACAATGATAGCTGTTTGTAAAGCTTTGTATTAATTTTTTCCTCTCCTTTATTTAATTTTTGTTAATAGTCAATGTATGTGCTTAGGTCTTATATTTCCACAAAAAGAAGAGAGATGGAGCTATCTGCTTAATGCTAAGTTTAATTTTTTTTTGCAAAATGACATGAATTTTAAACCACCT
>NW_021532788.1:0-235 GCF_001605985.2 Dendrobium catenatum | reverse complement strand
AAGGTATCAAAGGCTAAAGGTTTTGTAAAAATATCTGTAAGTTGATTTTCAGTTGAAACACGTGTGAGTTCAATTTCTCCCTTGGATACATGATCCCTTATGAAATGATGTCTTATGCCAATTTGTTTGGTTCTAGAATGTTGAATATGATTTTTGGAAATGTAAATAGCACTAGCATTGTCACAAAAAATTGGAATAGTGCCTATAGATAATCCTAAATAAATCAACTGTTGTT
>NW_021532787.1:0-257 GCF_001605985.2 Dendrobium catenatum | reverse complement strand
GCATTGTAGGAACAGAAGATGGATCTCATAAAAATTAAGATTTTGCTCAATAGACGTAAATACGAACAATATCTTATGCTTTCGTCATCCTGAATATTCCGTAGGTTTCTATCTGCCAACATTAACAACCATTGATTGAAGTGTTAAGGGAATCTAATTAGTAATAATGGGTTTCCTCCTCTTATGGATCCTAAGGCTTCTCTCCCACCGAAATGGATAAAAGTGAAAGTTCGTTAGGGATGTTAGACCCTCTTGAA
>NW_021532786.1:0-211 GCF_001605985.2 Dendrobium catenatum | reverse complement strand
AAGTTCATAGGGCTTAACATCCCTAACAAACTTTCACTTCCAGAACTAAGATCCACATATGGTAATCAAGTGACTATAAAAATGTAGACATGTATGTTTTCCAAAAATTAAAAGGAATATTGTCAAACAATGGAGTTCTAGTTATAGAGTAACCCTCAAGTATATTTCGGTTTCCAAATATAACCATCTATATTAATAAAAAAGTAGTCTA
>NW_021532785.1:0-246 GCF_001605985.2 Dendrobium catenatum | reverse complement strand
GAATCTTATTCAACATTCTAGAACCAAACATATAGAATAAGATATCACTTTATTAGAGAGCATATAGCCAAAGGAGAAATTGAATTTAATCATATTTCTACTAAAAATCAACTTGCAGATATTTTTATAAAACCACTAGACTTTGAAATATTTAGCATCTTAATAATGATGTTAGGTGTGATTGATCTTAATATTTAGATAAAATTTTTTGCAAACTTGATATATTCTTTATATGTGTTTGTTTTA
>NW_021532784.1:0-366 GCF_001605985.2 Dendrobium catenatum | reverse complement strand
TATCAAAAGTGTTCAAAATCGTTCATTTACCTTATCAAATGAATACGAACGAGCTCTTATCGAGTCAAGTCGCGAGTAGTTTATCAAACGCTCGGTTCACTTGCAACACTTTATTTTTTTGGAGTTAAAAATAGTTTTTGGTTTGCGTTACTAATTTTGGTCGGGTTGGCTTTTGTCTTCCACTCTTCTCAGTTTCTTCTTTGTCGTTCGCGTGAGGTAGAGCTTCGATCGAGTTGCTTGCCTAGGATTTTCTTTTTCTCTTATGCATTTTTTTCGTTGTTGTTCTACTTCACGTGAAGTAGACTTCTGAAAGAGTCGAAGCTTCTCTGGCTCCTCCAAGTTCTTCTTATTGGATCGGAAGTCGCG
>NW_021532783.1:0-254 GCF_001605985.2 Dendrobium catenatum | reverse complement strand
CATGCACTTAGTAGGGAATTAACTAATGCTGAAATGGTGAATAAAATTCTTCGTTATTTACCTACTGCTTATGATTCTAAAATTACTGCAATTATAGAGTTTAAAGATCTAAACATTTATTCTATTGATAATCTTCTTGGTTCACTCATTGCGTATGAGCAAGGAGTAAGTCAAAGAAAGATTGATGCAGGTGAACCATGAAAGGAGAAGAATATTTCACTAAAAGTGGAAGAGTCAGAGAGTGAACACTCACA
>NW_021532782.1:0-657 GCF_001605985.2 Dendrobium catenatum | reverse complement strand
TAACTCTATCGCCGCGTATATTCTAGCCCGCAACAACTTCTAACATAAAATTTTTGTATCATGGCCAGTCCCAAAAGGTAAAAGCAGCAATGCTGCTCCCTAAGGCAATGGAATATGAGACCACTACAAGGAGGAACATAAGATCCATCAACCTCTAGAGTTATCTATGTGACGTTTACTTTGGAATATACAAACATAAGATGTTTGCTCCATCAAGTTATTATATAAGTCCATGAACAAGACAAAGACTGATCAGCCCCTCAAGCAATAGGAAGATACAAAAGCCCACTTAAACATAAAAAGACACCAGCAAAACACCCAAAAAGGCCAAAAGACTTTTCCCCCAATAATCACCATGGTAGCTGCAAAATCAAATGATTCAACCTTAACCAATATAATCAATAAAAACCACAAACTAGAAATTAGTAAGTTACACGTATATTCATAAAAAGGAAATCAACAAATTTAGTTACCATCATTTTGCATGCGAGTTCACATGAATTGAGCAATTTCATCTCTTTTATCTAGCCATTCTCGAGAATCATCTACAGCTGCTTGATCACCTCTTCTACTGTGACTTCTCCTAGCCCATTCATCTCCGGATTGAATGAACTCATCGTCACCTTCTGTAACTATCCAATTATGCAGTATGCAACA
>NW_021532781.1:0-216 GCF_001605985.2 Dendrobium catenatum | reverse complement strand
CATGTATATGTGATTTGATTTCTATTTGATCAAGTATCTGTTCAGTGTGTTATACGATTTCTGTACGGCTATTCGAAAAACTGCTTCTGATGTGAATTTCTGAAGATTTTGATTGGTGAGTGTAGTCTTGCTGAGCTGTTAGCTCATCCTTGTTTTTTGCGTGGTTTTCAGGTTCCAGAAAAGGGAAGAAAGTTTTAGATTAGCAGTTCTTTGTCT
>NW_021532780.1:0-879 GCF_001605985.2 Dendrobium catenatum | reverse complement strand
CATTAGAAGCCCTAACATTTATGTGGAACTTACTTTTATTTCACTACTGGCATCTCCTTTGCTTCCTCTTTAGAAAACTCCCAAATTTCTTAGTCATCAAGGCGATATCATCTTCATATTCAGGCTAAGACTAATCAGTCTTTTAGTCATCCACATTTAATGCTATGTTCTTCTCCTTTTGCTTCTCAATTGTATAAATCTATCTTTGAGTCATTCCTTGCTCTTAAGTAATTAAAGATCCAAGAAGATTATCAATGGAATAAATATTTAAATACTTATACAATGTAATAAATGTTATTTTAACATCATATGCAATAGGAAAATAATGAAATATTTTATTTATTTATTTAGCATCCATTAGTTCCCTACTTAAAGTATGTAAGGAGGTAACTATTTGTATGAAACATGTATGCAAGTCAGTAATTGATTCATTTGGCTTCATACGAAATAGTTTATAATCATGCAACAAAATATTCAATCTAGATTATTTCACTTCATTAGTCACTTCATATGTGATACAAAGTCGATCTCGAATTTCTTTCCCATTTTGATATGTAGAAAATTGGATATAATCTTCAGATTTAAGTACACAGAAAACCTGTTCAAACATTTGGAGTGTAACAGAGGTATGTGTCATTCTTCAACAATCTAGTAAGCAAATGGTATTTCAATTCTAATGCCATTTTCATGTCTAGCTGGCATAGTGTATGCTACATGTAATAGAATCCACATGTGATAGTCAAGTGATTGAAGAAAAGTGGACCTTCATATTTTTTAAAAATCAAAATGAATGTTATCAAACAATGGGGGTCTAGAGATCAAATACCCTTCACGTGTGTTATGGTTTCCAAAAGTAGCCATGATCATTTTCAAAAAATT
>NW_021532779.1:0-284 GCF_001605985.2 Dendrobium catenatum | reverse complement strand
TAATGGAACGAACAGGAGTCGAAGAAAATTTTTCTAAATCCTGATCGTCCAGGACGAATATTAATCGTCCCATGACGAAATGTTCTATGGAAAATTTTTGTTCAAACAAAATTCATATTCTTGCTAGGAAGAAATGCTCTCTGGAAAATTTTCGTCCAAACGAACTCAAATTCATCCCAGGACGAAATGTCCTTTAAAAAATTTTTGTTCAGACAAAATTCATATTCGTGCCAGGACAAAATGCTCGTTGGAAAATTTTCGTCCAGACGAACACAAATTCATCC
>NW_021532778.1:0-467 GCF_001605985.2 Dendrobium catenatum | reverse complement strand
TTCACAATTTACAATCACACCCTAAATGAATTGCAATTCAATCAATTACTCCATTCAACGCAGGTTAAATTTAATGACACTTTAGCAATCAACAGAACACCTAATGAAAACGTTTACAGTTGAGGACTCTTTATAGGTATTTTGATAATAAAAGGGAAAAAAAGAAAAAAAAGTATTCCAAGACTTGAAATTAAAAATAAAAAAACTTCTTTCAGTAAAGCAGTATGCATCTTTATAATAGAAGCAAAAATTATAAATTTAAGAAAGTTAACATTACAGATGCTAAGCCCTCGCGATTTCAAGGGATTTCTGTAGGGCTTGGAGAAGGCTTCTCATAATCCGTTCCTCTCCTGGAGGAATTTTTTCTTTGGCCGGTCCGTTTCTTATGGCCCGGAAAACTGGACCGGTTCCCTCAGTCGCTGGGCAAACCAGGCAGTCGATGTAGACGAAGACCTCTGTCTTCCCAT
>NW_021532777.1:0-972 GCF_001605985.2 Dendrobium catenatum | reverse complement strand
TAAAATAAAATAAGATCAAATAACTAAAATAACAAAATGCTAGTACGAAAAACAAAAACAACATTAAACAATAAATGCATTTCAAGAATTTATAAAGCAACAAGTTTAAGCAATTTATGAGCTGAGAGCCTCCGTTTGTCTAAGTATCCTATGCTCTCATGAGGTCTTTGGTGAGAGAAATCCTGCAAAAATCAACAACTGTCAAATTTAGGAACCCAAATAGGTTTGGGTCCCTTCTCAAGAAAAGTAGAATGTAGTGCATGTATGATATGCTGTGAATTATGTAATTTTGGTCTCCACAACCAATGTGTACTACATTGAATAGTGCAACTGTGTGAGATGTTAGCATGCCACATGAAAAGCATCTAACACCAGAAAAAGGATTTCTTAAATGGTTTGGATTGTAATGGCTCTTTCTAGGTCTTGGCTTTAGATCAAAAGTAGGTGTCATCCAATTTCTCTTAATTGAGTCCAATTCATTCTTAAGCCCCAAGTTAGTATTTTCTAAAGCATTATTATTAATCCTCAAGTTGCGCTCTATCTCTTTAGATTTATTCAAATATGATTTGAGTGAGGTGTGTGAAACTTTTAATGCATCAAGCTCATCAATTAATTCTGAATGCTTTTTATTTAAATTATCAAATTCATCAAGTAGAGCCATGTGATTTGAATCAATCGTAGAATGATCTTGAGAATGATTTCATGTTCTTTTTGTATATTTAAAAGTTTCAACTTCAAACTAGCATGTCTTTTCTTAAGTTTTTTGTATGATGCGTGAATTTTCTCACAAATTTCAAACAATTGATCATAAGTTGGTTTACATACCTCTTCTTTATCACCTTGATCAAGATGATCTTCCGCCATTAAACACAAGTTTGTTGTTTCGTCTTCAGGTTCAGTCTCTGATGAATCAGTTGCAGAATCCGCCCAAAACATCTTTTGAAGTCTCTTTTTGTCCTTCCTGAGCTTGGG
>NW_021532776.1:0-340 GCF_001605985.2 Dendrobium catenatum | reverse complement strand
ATCGTTCGAGACGATTTTTGTTTTATTTTCAAAAAGATTAACTTATTAGCACATATTTTTAGTACAAGTTTTAGTAAAAATTTAATAATGGTCACTATAGTTTGTGGTTCATTCTCTATTATCATTTTATTATTCTGAGGTCCCATAAACGGCATCATAATTTATTATAAGTTATCACTTAAAATGTAAAAAACTATTCAATATGCTTAAAATTTTCAAAGAATAACAAAGCAATCTAAGAGCATCTCCAACTGAAAATTTCATTTTTCACTTCAAAATATAGTAAAACTAAAAAATGGCATGATTCATCTCCAATCAAACTACATTTTTCATACTTCTA
>NW_021532775.1:0-255 GCF_001605985.2 Dendrobium catenatum | reverse complement strand
CGCCTCGATTCCCGATTTCGCCTTTTAAAACCTTGATTCTAATAGATGCATTTTTTTTTTCTGTTCTGATTATACTAATTAAAATAATCTCCAAGAATGTGGTTAATGTATTGCTTACCTCTACTAGAATGAAAAAATTAGATTGGAGTACATGTTTTAGATATCTTGGGTCTACTGTTTAGAGTGATGGTGAAATAGATAGTGGTATTATTAGTAGAATTCAAGCTGGATGGTTGAAGTGGAGGAATGCATTGG
>NW_021532774.1:0-226 GCF_001605985.2 Dendrobium catenatum | reverse complement strand
ATTGATAATTTATTAAATAACCTAAGTGCTAAGAAGTAAGAAAAGGAAAATATAAATAACTAAAGGGAGAGGAAGAATACCTTGAGCTATTTTATCGAGGATGCATGAAGACTAAAAGGAATTTTGTTAAGATAAAGAGAGCAAAAAATAAATTTTATCATTATCATTATCCTATTTGAAGAAATTTTGTCATCAACATTATCCAAACCATTTGGGATCTACTTTA
>NW_021532773.1:0-1041 GCF_001605985.2 Dendrobium catenatum | reverse complement strand
AATCGGCCTGGACGATCTGCTTTTTCAACGGTCGTCTGGCCTGACTCCTCAGGACGATCGCCTATGTCTAATCGTCCTGGCCGATATCTGATCGGCCCGGATGATTGGACCGCCTTTTTGACCAATTGGCCTGTACGCAATTATTGATCCATATCGGCCTGGTCGAGTTGGCCTGTACGCAATTATTGATCCATATCGGCCTGGACGATTCTGAAATCGACCAGGACGATAAGGCCTTTTCTTTAAATTATGGTCGTTCCAGCCATGGTTTTTCACTTTCCACCCTTTCTCCTCTTGTGTTTTCTTGCTAACTCCTCTCTATGGCTGGTGGAAAATGTGTCTGACAAACTTCTGGGAGTTCTTCGAGGGCTAGGATTGACCCTCGTTTCAGGTAAGCAGAAGATGAAGCCACCTACCATCGTTACAAAGAGTGTGGGATATCCATCTCCAGAATCATCAATCATGCCCACATCTCATACCCTGTAATGGATCTTTTCGCTCACACCTCCCTTTGTTTCATCCTGTCTCTTGCTTTCCCTTTCAATACCGAGTTTCTTCGAGAATTTTTTGCAAACCTTCGCATTAACCCTACCTTCATAGCCCTGGCCTCCTATGTGAATCGACGCCCTGTCGAAATCACATATCAGGATTGTGTTGATCTTTTACAGCTATCCACCACCGGGGATAAGCTGCACTTAATTGCTTCTGATCCTGACCTTGACTGGTCCACGGCAAATCACTTCCTTTGCCAGACCAATGCATCTTTCCATGTTGGAGATACTAGCTCTTTAGTCAAAGATGCTAGGACAATCCAATATGTCCTTCGCACCTCCATAATTCCAAAAGTCGGGGACCGAATCCACATCATCCCTCTACTTTCCCTCACTACCTTCTACATCATAACTCATAGAGAATTTAATACTGCGGACCTAATTTTTTGATACATTTATCACTTAACCACAATCCGCGATCCAGGTCACAAGAGGAAACCCAATCTAGCCTTAGAAACATCATAGCCTATGTCCTTGAAACCAAATACCA
>NW_021532772.1:0-319 GCF_001605985.2 Dendrobium catenatum | reverse complement strand
TTGCATATTGCCAGATAATTTTAATTAAATGAAATATTATCCCGTGACATATCTTCCTATTAAAGAAGATTTGTATAAAAAAATATATATCAAAAAATTTAAATTAAAAAATATCTTACATTATTAATCCTAGTCAAGGAGGCTTCATCCATAAAAGGATCATTTATGATAACATCCTCTTAGCTACTGATCTTTTGAGTAGCTTTAATCACAACTTTAGGCATAAGTTCTTTTGTGCCAAATTTGACATTACCAAAGCCTTTGACATGGTCTCTATATACTTTCTTTACAAAAGGCTTGAAGCAAAAGGATTCCCTGA
>NW_021532771.1:0-425 GCF_001605985.2 Dendrobium catenatum | reverse complement strand
ACTCTCCTAGTGTGGGCAGAGAACCCTTCGGCTGTTCGCACTCTCCAAGTGTGGGCAGAGAATCCTTCGGCTGTTCACACATTCCAAGTGTACCGGCAGAGAAGCTTCTGTCCTTTCACACTCTCCTAGTGTGGGCAGAGAACCCTTCGGTTGTTCACACTCTCCAAGTATGGGCAGAGAACCCTTCAGCTGTTCACACTTTTCAAGTGTTGGTAGAGAACCGAATCTCCTTAAAAGATCTTCTCACAAGAAATCTAGAAGGAAGAAAGAAAAGAGTGAAGTAATCCAAAATTACAAGTACATATTCTTACCTTTGAAAACCAAGTGAAGCCTTCACGCTCCAGTAGTAAGAATCCTCCTTTGAATGCTCTCTCACACTCTCTCCTTAACTCTTCTTTCAATAGGCACGAAGATCAAAGGGCAAA
>NW_021532770.1:0-295 GCF_001605985.2 Dendrobium catenatum | reverse complement strand
TTTGTGCTCTAATTTTACGTAAATTAGGCATTGATTCGTGTCATTGAAATTGATTTGAAATTGAATCAAAATTTATATTCAATCACATAGACTCTTTTATCATCCCATCAAAATTTATTGAATATTCTATAACTAAAGACAATCTCCAACCAAATATACCATTGAATTGTTAAATCCAACGTTTCACTTCGCCTAAGCCAATAAATCTCTTAGCTTGATATGCAAAGGACAACTAATTTGTCAAATAAATAAATACTATAAATTGTATTATATATACATATATTCCCTTGAATAA
>NW_021532769.1:0-201 GCF_001605985.2 Dendrobium catenatum | reverse complement strand
TCCGGACGAACCTGGAGCAAAAACTGATATTACATATTGGGTCTTCAATTCTTCAATCTTTTTGGATTTCTTCTCCTTGGACTCCTTAGATCTCTCCTCCTTGGACTCCTTAGATTCATTTTAGCTTGAATATCCAAATGAAGAGACAATTCCCCCCCCATCCCTCTAAGGGGCATTGCATTTTCTATTTGAATATCTAAA
>NW_021532768.1:0-259 GCF_001605985.2 Dendrobium catenatum | reverse complement strand
AGTCCAGTCTTCTAAAAAAAATTATTTTTATAAGCCTATTTTTAAAATTTTCAAGCATACTTGATTGGAAGTTGTTAACTAGCATGCACTGCATTAGATACAAACTTAAAGAATCAAAATTTTAATTGCATCAGTTTAGCATTTTAGCACCTAACATAAGTTGAAGGGGCTAATTAGGAAAATCTCTAGATGTCGGCCCCAACTCTCCAAAACTTTAATTAAAACGTCCCTACCACTCTTTCATAAAAGACCGGACTCA
>NW_021532767.1:0-573 GCF_001605985.2 Dendrobium catenatum | reverse complement strand
ACTTTAGTTCATGCTAGTAATGATTTTACACTATGTAATAAATATGTAAGAAAATTTTTCTAAAAATTAACAACACAATGTGTAATTCATTGCTCTTTCAGTGTACTTTGGAAGAATTTTCACTACACTTTGAATGTGCTTTTGATATGCTTTTATTACGCTTTTACAGTGTAATTAGGGGTTTAGACAATTGTCCACTTTAATTTTTATATTTTATTACTTCATATCACTTTTCTTCAAGTATTTTCACTAAGAATTAAATTTGTAAGAATTTTTTTTGAAAATTCAATATAATGTGTAATTCATTACTCTATCATTGTGTTTTTGCTGTGCTTTTACCGTGCTTTTGCTCCACTTTAGCTTCATAATGAGTGTTTTAGACAATGGTCAATTTTAATTTTCAAGTTTTTTAGTTCATATCATTTCATTATAAGTGTTTTCACTATGAATTAATTTTGTAACAAAAATTTTAAAGAAAATGAGAATACAATATGTAATTCATTATGTTAAGATAGTTGCTATTTGCATGTTTTACTTTTTTGCAACTTGTATAGTTTTGATGATTCCAAATAT
>NW_021532766.1:0-458 GCF_001605985.2 Dendrobium catenatum | reverse complement strand
TGATTCTCAAAGGCTTGATTTCGATTGTTTCGCAATCATGACAGATTTACTTTGGTGCATTATTTTATAAAGATATTTTTTCTTAAACCAAGTGATGGATGAATTCTTTTTCTCATATACAATTAATTCTTTGAGTTAGATCATTGAATTCAAAGACGATTTTACCCTAAGAAAACGTCTGAGCAAAGGGTAACCATGGCCGGATATTCTACCACTCTTTGGATTGTTGAGATTGTTAACTCATTAACCCACAAGTTTTTAAATCAATCACATGGAATACTACATCATTTTCATGCCTTGGTTAAAAAAAGAAGAAGAAATTTTTGCTATTGGTCTTTTTTGTTCCCTCATCCTTTTTGATATGTCAAAAGGGAAAAAGTTTATGATGTTTTTACACTTGTCGATCCCGAAGTTTTACTGTTAATTGTCTTCGTAGTGTTTTGCCATCATCAAAAAGG
>NW_021532765.1:0-281 GCF_001605985.2 Dendrobium catenatum | reverse complement strand
ATGCCTCTTGAGCTCTTCCAACACCTGATCTCTTTCTTTCAAATGCTGATCCACTGCAGATACTGGAGTACTAATATGGCTGTAGTGTACCAAATATGGGGGGTCCCTCCCATATAAAACCTTAAAAGGTGTCATCTTGGTAGCCGAGTGAAAGGAGGTATTGTACCAGTATTTTGCCCAAGCTAGCCATTTGGCCCACTGCTTTGGTGTTTCAGACACAAAACACCTCAAGTATGTCTCCAAGATCCTATTCACCACCTCCGTCTGCCCATCAGTCTGTG
>NW_021532764.1:0-222 GCF_001605985.2 Dendrobium catenatum | reverse complement strand
TCTCCTTGGATTGAGCGGTAGAAGCCCCGAAAGTTTCATAGCTACGGTTTCGCCGGAGTTCTCGCCGCCGGCGGGCCTAGGACACCGGAATCTGGTCGGGGAAGATGAAGGGAGGTAGTGGGAGTGCTCCCTCAAAAATTCAAGGCCTGAGGTGGTCTCTGGAGAGAGGGAGAGCCAAAAGATCTCTAATTGGACTTGATTTCTCCTATTTAAACGCCCTAG
>NW_021532763.1:0-222 GCF_001605985.2 Dendrobium catenatum | reverse complement strand
TGTCGGTGGAGCCCGGCCACCACTACTTTTTCTGTACCCTGTGATGTAATATTGTATAGCACTTGCCATGGACACTCTTTTTCGTGGATTTTTGTTGTTTTTGTTATGTTTTCTTTACTTCGTTTGCGCAGTAGAACTGACATGCTTTTTTCTAGGTTTCTTGAATTGTTTTGTTTGTGTGTGGTTCGGACGGAGTCAACGTTAGGCTCTTTAGGATGTTAA
>NW_021532762.1:0-530 GCF_001605985.2 Dendrobium catenatum | reverse complement strand
CTAAGCACAGTTTTGACATTGGTCATGAGAAACTTGAGTTGGGGAGGGATTGAAATTTCGGTCTTCGGAGCCGATTGTGAGGAGGGCGGAGTGACGGATGATGCTGGAGAGTCCATTGATACCAGGTGGCTCTGATACCATGAAGAAGTTCAAGGCTAGGCGACGAACTTCATCCTGCAAAACAGATTAGTAAAAGGCAATAGAAAATCAAGACAGATGAGATCCATTGCAGTGTAAAACTCTCATTCTTCATTAAACTCTTAATGCTACAGTGCTAGTATTCATATAAGGAAGATGACAGAGTTCGTTGAGCAGCAACGGTTGAGATCAAACTAGATCCAGACTGTGAACGGGCGAGATTAGCTTAGCACTGTAAAAGCTGCAAAGGCTGCGGTAGCCGTTTGCGTTAGTGGAGAGGCACGGTGATGTATCAAACGCACTTATCACACTACAGGAAAAACGCCGAAATCCGGCGGTTATCCTATTTTAACCGGCGGTTTTTTGGACTACCGGCGGCTTTACGGCGGGTT
>NW_021532761.1:0-747 GCF_001605985.2 Dendrobium catenatum | reverse complement strand
AGGAGGACTATTTAGGGATTTTACTCTTTAAAAAAAAGCCAAGGTTTTCCCTATTTTCCATCTATAATCCCTTTCTCTTAGTTCGATATGTTTTTTGATTTCAAATATTAATTTGATTTGTTACCTTTCATAAAATCATCAACAGTTTTCTCATGTGATTGGTCTTTCGAGAGACATCAAACCAAATATGTTTTTTTTTTCCATGCCTCAAGTCATGCCCTAAATTTTGTTTTGTATTTCTGATGGCAAGAGTATATTTTTCAATTATGAGAGTATTTTTATTACCTCCAAGCATTATAATTCTTCATCTTCTTTCTTCGTTTTGAACTTAAAAAATCCACCATGAACTTCATGCAGGTCTTTATTAAGATTTGCAATGAAATCATTACTTCTTGTTTTCCTTAACGAAATTGATTTATTTATCTGCAGACTCTCCACAACAATCATTTAGCTTAAAATTATCCAATTCTTACCAAATATTTGAGGGTGTGGTAAAGTATTCAGTAACACATGCTTTTTTGTTTGATTTCATGGGCATGGCCTTGTAATCATACAATTAAGTGAAATTTTGAAGGCCATAAAACGCCATGTTTACTTTTTCCCATTTACTTGTGTGCTGTTATAGACCAAATATATTAATTCAATATGTTCTATAGAATTGATTAACCAGGATATTAAGAAGACATTATTGGTTTTAGGTGATTGAAAGTGTCACCATTTCAGTTTGACAGGTGGTACCATTCAGGT
>NW_021532760.1:0-241 GCF_001605985.2 Dendrobium catenatum | reverse complement strand
ATTTGCACTTTTTGACCTATTTTTGCCTAAAACCGAAACTTCCTCTACATCCAGTAAAATGACCTAATAATTGCTCCTTGGAGTGAGAAGTTGGGGATCTCAGTCCGAGAAGCTTCACTAATGTTTTTGGGGCTTCTGAGGTTTTGAATCCCAGACTAGACTTTTACGCTACTATTAAGTTATTTTATTGTACTTCATACACAATTATGCTCACTTATAAAGAATTGTGTGGTAGCCTCTC
>NW_021532759.1:0-369 GCF_001605985.2 Dendrobium catenatum | reverse complement strand
TACATCTTATTCAAATCCTTATAATCAACATAGATCAGGATTTGATTATTATTCTTTCAAACTGGTATGATGCTGGCTATCCAAGAGGGGTATTATTTCCTCGGATAAATCTATCCTCAATCAATATTTTGATTTTAGAAATGAATTTATGCTCTATCTCTAAATATATGTGTTGATGAGATTATTTATTTGGAATGGCGATATATACCAGGGTTGTCCTTCTTTCAAATGAAGCATGGCCTCGACCCCGTGCCATTTAGGCCATCCTCCCGCCTCTTTGTGGTAACATATTTGGAGGCCTAAGGACCACGATGTCGAGGTCATCTTTACTGTCCAATTCTTTTATTTTTTGATCTTTTACTTTTTCTT
>NW_021532758.1:0-237 GCF_001605985.2 Dendrobium catenatum | reverse complement strand
CCCTGTTTATAGTTTTTTGAGAGTGGCATGACCTGTAAAGTAAGATCAAGGCTAAATTGTGAGTGGTTTGAATGCACAACCTATGTGGATTCCCTTGATCATGAGACATTTATTAGGTATTTGAATGTCTTAATGATATCAGAATTTGACAATCTTGGGTTCGTTAGATTTGTCTCGTCGAGTCGCTCGATTCGACTAAAACATGCTACGTTTGGAAATCATTTAGTAATCCAAATT
>NW_021532757.1:0-455 GCF_001605985.2 Dendrobium catenatum | reverse complement strand
ATCATTAGAGTCTAAAGTATATATTTTCTAAGAAAATTTTAAATTTAAGGAAAATAATATGGCTTTAGTTGATTAAATACTATGATTTAGCTTTTCAGCATTGACCTGACAAGGTGAATGCGGTAAAAAATGCTTTGAGTAGAAAGTCTTCTAGATTTTTATGTATTCTAACTCTGATGATTCCCCAGACATGATATGGAAAAACATTAGTTTGAGATAATTTCTTCTATTGGTCAAGATTTTGGTACTTTGTTTTAAATGATTATTTTATCTTCTTTGTAGGAAATAATTCAAGAATCGCTGAAAGTATATACAGAATATCTAAAGCTGGTTGATTTGATTAAATAAGGTAAGAAGTTTGAAATGAGAGTATTTGATTCTATAATAATATCCTACAATGATAAGTTATGGGTTCTTAGTTCTTGAGATATGAGATAAATTATTATGTATGAAGA
>NW_021532756.1:0-778 GCF_001605985.2 Dendrobium catenatum | reverse complement strand
ATATATAATTTTACATGAATTTATACATAAAATAAAAAAGAAGAAGAAAGCGTCATAATCTTACATGAGAAAATTTCTCATAAAAGAAAAGAAAACAATTTTATTTTCTCAGTCACATATAAAACTGTCAGTCCTCTAAGAAACCCTAAATTTAGAGTGTATGTGAAGAATATAAATAATCTCTAATGCCTAGCTTTGAAACCATGCCTAGAGAAACATTTATACAACCACAATAAAAAAAAATGAGGGAAATGTATATATACATATATGCCTAGGTGCAATTTTGTATTAACCTAATAAGTTTACAATTTGAGGCATCAATCATGAGAGATCTCACAAATACTTAGGACATCATGAGTTTAAATCTTGCTATATAATCACAATTTCCTAATATGTAGTAAAATTTTAATTCAAAAATTAACTATGATTGCTTTTTGGTTGCCAACATAAACATCCCATTAGAGTATTGAACCAAGTAAATCTAATAACATGCTAATTATTAAAATAAATCTAAAATAAAAACATGAATATTTATCTAAGCTAGCGCACTGCGACATTGTGCCTTAGAGCATAGGGGCACTAGAAATAGTCCCCACAACTTTGAATGTTATGTTTTGCAATAATCTTGGATTCAGCAGGCAGTGCAATGGCGCTAGGTTCCTTCGGCGCCACAACGTCATGCATTGAAATGAGTTTTTAAATATATTAAAATGTCATTTCCTTCATCCCCTCTCTTGATCGTGATTTGTCATGAAAGGAAAGAACATAATTGGAAGGG
>NW_021532755.1:0-265 GCF_001605985.2 Dendrobium catenatum | reverse complement strand
TTAGTTCAAGATATTTTTTTACTTAGGTTTAGTTTGGGATGACTTCCTTTAATTTCTACATCTTAAAATGACTTTTTAGTACAAAAATTAAAAATTTTGTACTAAAAAATCGCTTTAAGAATCAGTAAGAAAGCCGTCCCAAACAAAGCCTTAAAAATGCTTTAAAAAGCAGTAAGAAAGCCATCCCAAACTAAGGCTTCGTTTGGGACGGCTATTTTTCTGCTTCTTAAATCAGCTTTTTAGTATAAATTTTTTAATTTTGTAC
>NW_021532754.1:0-315 GCF_001605985.2 Dendrobium catenatum | reverse complement strand
ATCGTACTGTACGATGTTGAATCGTACTGTACAAATAATAACGGCTACTTTTGAATTCAGAGGTTTTTGGAGCCCGTTTTTAGATGTCAATCAAGTCCTTTTTCAGTAAGAATCAAAAAGGGTGTGAACGTGGTTAGAGAGGGATTCCAAGGGAGAGAGCTCTAGAGAATTTCTTTAGGGTTGAGAGAGGAAGGAGAAGGTGAGCGTTGTGAGGGAGAAGAGGTGTGAGGGAGATCACACGGTTGCTCCGTACTTGCTGCATCTTGCTCCTAGCTCTTGTGGCCCTAGAAGAAGTTGAGGGAGGATCTCCAAGGG
>NW_021532753.1:0-373 GCF_001605985.2 Dendrobium catenatum | reverse complement strand
GTTTTGCTTCTATTTAGTAGTTTGTGTTATTTTTTTTTCCTCCTCCTTTTGGTGATGTCAAAAGGGGGAGTAGTTGTACTTATTTGTACTATTCTAGTATGTTCTAGTTTGTTATATTTTTATGATGGATAGTTGAACTATTTCAACTATGGTTATTTCTTTACCTGGTTCCATTAAAACTATTTTGAACTGCTTCAATTACTTTGAGTTTTCTATCATAAAAAAGGGGGAGATTATTATAAATGTGTTTTCGGGGAGTATAATTTTTAAGATAGCAAACCCTTTTGTTTCTCTACGACTACCTTGCCTACTAATATTTCAGGTCCACAAGATCAAACTGCAATTTTAACCAGCTCAAGATTGGATAGACTAG
>NW_021532752.1:0-294 GCF_001605985.2 Dendrobium catenatum | reverse complement strand
TTAGGTCTACCTCTACGTTTCTTAACATAAGTCAAATTTAATACCTAAACTTTCCTGCCGGGTCATCGGAAGGCCTCCGTTTAATGTGACCAAAACATCTAAGGCGACTCTCTCTAATCTTATCTTTCATTGAAGCTACTCCAACCTTTTCACGTATATGCTCATTTCTTATCCTATCTCTAAGGGTAAAGCCAATCATCCACCTCAGCATCCTCATCTCTGCGAACAATTATTAGGTCCTCCGACCGGACGTAGAGCTACGTCCGGTCGGAGCTAAAATCGCGCCAAAAAACG
>NW_021532751.1:0-241 GCF_001605985.2 Dendrobium catenatum | reverse complement strand
AGTCTGCCTCTGGCGCTCTCCTCCACCAGGAAAGGCTTGAGGTTTGTCGTTTCCTCCAAGAACTAGTTTTGATTGAGGATTTGGATTGTAAGCCTGTTTTGACTTTTCTTCATATTGCATAGGGTGCTTCCCTTTATCCACATTATACACCGCTCGTTTACCTTTATCAGGCCTAGCAGGGAATGCGGAGTAGACATCATTTCGCCTAGCATCAGGCACCTTAGCCTTTTTGGGTTTATCA
>NW_021532750.1:0-1021 GCF_001605985.2 Dendrobium catenatum | reverse complement strand
TTATCATGTTAATACTAAGTTAATAAACACACACTCTCTCTATTATTATGTCATTATGTATTAATACTCTTAATTAACACAACATTAAAAAGTATTATCTTCTCTAATTTATTAATACTAGGACTTTTAAACAGATGTTATCCAAAAATCCGCATAAATTGATCCAAACCATCCAATCTTCTTCTTCCTCCACAACATCTCTTCCCTCATCCCACAATATAAAGGCAAGCTAAACCCTAGCTTATAATTAACCCTAAGCTCAAATATTTTATTCATCTCTCTCTCTCTCTCTCTTTCTCTCTCTCTCTCTCATGGAGTGCCCTAATTTTCTCTCCTTCATCGCAATCATTGCTTTCCTTCTCTTCAACAATGAGATTGTGTCATCTAAAGGTAAGAGAATTACAGCCGAATATGTTGTATTTTAAATCTTACTACATATGTTCTGATTAATATTTGAGAACAGAAATCGAAGAGTATAACTATCAGATTGGCAGCAAATACGGACCTGATCATTGGGGAGATATTCGTAAAGATTGGGCGACATGCAAGAAAGGAAACCTGCAATCTCCAATCGATCTGAATGACAAAAGAGTAGAATATGTTCATTTGTTAGGTGATCTCAAAAGAAGCTATCGTCCTGCAAATGCTCTCATCAAGAATCGAGGTCATGATATAATGGTATTTTTCATACTAAAGTTGCAGATATTTTGCAGAATTTTTTTTTCTTTTGAAGTTTTGATTGTTGTTCAAAGTATTGCAGGTGAAGTGGGAAGATGATGCAGGAGGGCTTTGGATCAATGGAACTCAGTTTTCTCTCCTGCAAGTGCACTGGCACACACCCTCTGAGCACAAATTTAATAATCACAAGTGAGTTACTGTGCATTAGTTTATTAACTTTTTCAAATAAAGATTGAAAATAGATATATTCTTATATTATATTATAAAAATCTGGAGATGTGGCAATGAAGAACTCAAAATTTATTTCATTTAAATTCTATTGAATATATTGTCCCTAAATTGA
>NW_021532749.1:0-274 GCF_001605985.2 Dendrobium catenatum | reverse complement strand
CTGACAAAACAAAAACAAAATTTGACTTGTTCCATCTACAAATGCTTTCTTATATTGTTTTCTTGAAGCAAATATTTAAATAGCATAGCAACATTATGGCATGAATGAGGAGGGATGATATCTTTTAAAGTTCAGAAGGTTCAGAACTTGTATATAAAATTAACATGTTATCAAACTGTTAGCATATCTAGACCTGAAACCAACAGATATTTAAGAGGTATTAGTTTCTCACTCTATTTCACTACTGCATAAAAAAAATATATATATATATATA
>NW_021532748.1:0-257 GCF_001605985.2 Dendrobium catenatum | reverse complement strand
GCTGCCCACATCTTCCCCAGCATTCAAACGATCTTGTAAGAGCGTGCATATCTCTTATCTTTGGGTAAACTCGACGTCCGACTCTTTTAGACTCTTAGTTTATTTCTCCAACGTGGTTATATTTTGATTCACAAAGATGTTGTTGGTACCTCCGCTAAAGCTTAGTAATAGGAAGAGTTGAGTGAAGGGTTCCTTGTAGTAGCTAATCTTAATGTTAACGAAGAGATTTATTGTTGAGACTATTCACGAATGCAAAA
>NW_021532747.1:0-357 GCF_001605985.2 Dendrobium catenatum | reverse complement strand
TAAATAAGTGTTCAAATTTATTTATTTAAATGATGAATTTTTAAAATTTTGTTTAAACTTATTTAATTATATAAATAAATAAACATATATAGCATTATATGAGCAAATATCAAAT
This sequence comes from Dendrobium catenatum, assembly GCF_001605985.2. Taxonomy (NCBI): domain Eukaryota; kingdom Viridiplantae; phylum Streptophyta; class Magnoliopsida; order Asparagales; family Orchidaceae; genus Dendrobium; species Dendrobium catenatum. The sequence goes on along the minus strand of NW_021532747.1, from coordinate 242 downwards.
TGTTCATTGAGAACAGAGCCTTTTTGGCATGATTAGAGACTTAATTATTTGAATTGAGAATGAGAGCCTAACTTTGAATGTAAATAAAAAAAAAAATTGAATTGATAGATTAATTTTAAGAGTTACATAAATAAGATTCAAATTTTATTATTTTTACAAAAGTAACCCCAATATCTTTTTTTTTTATTATTATCAAAATTATATATTTGTATGTTGAAAATTTCATAAAAGTGAAAAAATGT
>NW_021532746.1:0-201 GCF_001605985.2 Dendrobium catenatum | reverse complement strand
TTAATAAAATCCAAAATGTTAATTAGATAATTGAAATCTTTGAAATTAAATAACCTAATTACATGTCACGCCCTACAATCTAAATTTGAATGAATTGCACATCTTTTTATGATTTCAATCAACACATTAATAACCAGAGCTGGCCAATTGCATTTAGGAAAAGTAAATAATGAAAAATATAATTACATTTATATAGTAAAA
>NW_021532745.1:0-349 GCF_001605985.2 Dendrobium catenatum | reverse complement strand
GAAACATACAAAATATTACTATGGGTAAATATGGAGAAAATTAAAATATTTTCTTAACATACAACAGTATATAAAGAATCATCAACCATTTTTTATTTTTTATTATTAGATAAAGATTTATAGGTTTGAAAGAAGATGGTAAGGTTGATCATGTTGTTAATAGCTCTTGAATCTATGATTCAGGTGTGAGAGAAATTTTTAAAACACTTAAAATATAAGAGTTAGAAATCATACTATTTTGAGCTAAAGAATATGATAGATATTTTTTTTAGAAAGTTATGAAATTTCTTGAATTTATCAATTGCTTTTGAATTAAGCCCTTCTAATTATATAAGGTAGGCATGCCTTT
>NW_021532744.1:0-205 GCF_001605985.2 Dendrobium catenatum | reverse complement strand
TAGATAATCATCCACATGCGTACAAACAAAATTTGTATATATTATTCATATGATGATGTCATCATACAATACAAATCTATGAAAAAATTTAAATTTTGTGAGTTGAACTCCAAGACCAATCATAGACATGCTATAAAATGTTGAAACTTGTTCAATAAGAATTAGGTTGTTAAACCTAAGCTTATGTTCCAGCGGCTAACCAAGA
>NW_021532743.1:0-287 GCF_001605985.2 Dendrobium catenatum | reverse complement strand
TTATATGAGGTCACTCTTGATTCCTTCCTGAGTTCTACATCATAGGATCTTCCTAGCTCCTACCCCTTAGGCCCTATCCAGATCTTAAATTCAATCCAAACCCAGAATCCTTAGGCTAAAGACTTAGGTCCTAAAGCCCTTTTTAGGTGATTTTTCCATCACCTTAAAATCCTGTCAATTCCCATCTAATTCAGAGTCTGTCAGTTCTATATTGATGCGAAATACCTATAGGGCCAACCCTCCAAATTTGAACTCATATGGAGAACTTTAACACCATAAACTAAATC
>NW_021532742.1:0-266 GCF_001605985.2 Dendrobium catenatum | reverse complement strand
AACAAACAAACATGAACGAGCTATAAACGAGCTCTATTTTTAGATGTTCATTAACGTAACAAATTAACGAGCTTTATCGAGTTTTCTAATAAACGATTACATCGAGCATGTTTAACAAATTTTTGTTAACTATCAAACAAACATGTTCATGAACATGTATATGAACAAACACATTTATAATATTTATTTACTTTAAATTTTATTATTTAACAATAATTATATCATTATATTATAATAAATATTAAATATTTATATTATTTATATTT
>NW_021532741.1:0-222 GCF_001605985.2 Dendrobium catenatum | reverse complement strand
CATACTGAGGTATAAATTCCCCCTCTTCGACAATGATCTCCCCCTCAATCAAATTATGATTAGCAGTAAAAGCATTATTATCTAAAGACAACGGTTGTAAACAATTCACATTATTAACAGCAATGTCCCCTTCATTAAACATAGAAGCAACAGAAACAAAAAGTGTAGGATCAGATATAGCATCCCATTCCTTAACAGGAACGTGCGAGTCATTGGCCTGAA
>NW_021532740.1:0-255 GCF_001605985.2 Dendrobium catenatum | reverse complement strand
AAATTAAGTAATAGATAAATAAATAATTCTTTCTTCTGCATCCTGGAGTATTCGCTACGGTAGAGAAATATAAAGTTTAGCGTCTTAGCGTTGTATGAAGATCCAACACACAAGCATATAGTAAAGGGTGTAGCATTTATTAGAGACACTAGAGTTTTTACTTGGAAACCCCTGAAAAGAAGGAAAAACCACGGGGCCTGGCCCAGTTTGAATGAATCCACTAGTATTTACAATCGATTACAAATGAGGACCTTT
>NW_021532739.1:0-301 GCF_001605985.2 Dendrobium catenatum | reverse complement strand
ATCCCCAAATGAATATTTAAAATTTTATATTTCAAATTATTCTATTCTAAGATGTCCCTGCGAGACAAGGGGCATTTTAAATATTTATTCGGGTCGACATCGCGCTGCATGCCAAGATCCCCGAGTAAATATTTAAAATTATCAATCCAAATGTTATTTTGTGCTAAAGAATACAAAGATTTCTTTTTTCAAGTCTATGCAGGTGATCTTTTAAAAGTTAGAGACACATTCTCCAACAAACCAAGACTCAAAAGTCAAGAAAGAGACTTTTGTGGCTACACACGCCTACAAATTGAGCCGG
>NW_021532738.1:0-293 GCF_001605985.2 Dendrobium catenatum | reverse complement strand
ATACAAAGCCTTTTTTAATTTAAAAACATGATTTGGATATTGAGAAATCTCAAAACCTGGGGGTTATTCTACAAACACATCTTCTTTTATTTTCCTATTTAAAAAGGCAGTCTTGACATCCATTTGAAAAAGCTTAAATCCTTTATAACAGGCAAAGGCTAATAGCAATCTAATGACTTCCAATCTAGCTACAGGGGCAAAAGTCTCCTCAAAGTCTATCCCTTCTATTTGGTTATACCCCTTAGCCACCAATATTACTTTATTCCTAACCACCACTCGTGAATCATTCACCT
>NW_021532737.1:0-285 GCF_001605985.2 Dendrobium catenatum | reverse complement strand
ATGCCACTAGGGATGCTTATTCCTAACTTCAAAGATATCAATAGGATGCCATTTGAGGACTTATACCTAAAGACGGATTTAAGATTTACAATTTAAACGAAGAGAAGATGCCACTAGGGATGCTTATACTTCTCCTTAGGACGAAGAATAGGATGCCACTAGGGATGCTTATTCCTAACTTCAAAGATGTCAATAGGATGCCGTAGGAGGACTTATACCTAAAAACGGATTTAAGATTTAAATTTTATTGAAGAGAAGATGCCACTGGGGATGCTTATACTTCTC
>NW_021532736.1:0-455 GCF_001605985.2 Dendrobium catenatum | reverse complement strand
GATGTTCTGAGGCGAAACAATTTGCCTAATTTGATCCAATAAATCCTTCCTCTTTGCACTATTGTTTGAGGCATATATAAAAGAGAGTTGAAAAGGGGTGTAACACCAGACAGAGAAAACACTAGAAATAAGCTGATTGGATATGTAGGAAGGATAGACGTTCAGTTTGTTAGAATTCCACTTAACCCAAATGCTGCCAGATTTGAGAGGTTGAAGTTATTACAGTTGTCCTCAGATGTAAAGACATAATATGCTAGGTAAAATAAGGGGTCTTGAAGGGAGGATGCATGTATCCTATTCTCCAATATATATAGCATATCCAATTTGAAGGGCTCAATCAAATGTCTACAGTAGAGCACTTTATCAGGGTTACTAAAGCCCTGATATTCGAAACTGCTATATGAGGCAATGACATTAAGTTTTAGGGGATGGGGAGCTTATTGGCTTGCGTCTCC
>NW_021532735.1:0-246 GCF_001605985.2 Dendrobium catenatum | reverse complement strand
TGTTTACATAACTATGTAGGGGGATGTTTGCTTCAACATCAAAATGACTATCCAAGAAGAGAGATATTGGATGTATAACAGGTTTTCGGCGGCTAACCAGCGGTTTAGCCGTCGGAAACTACGATACCGGACAACATATTTTAAGCCGCCGAAAATGTACTGTACCGCTGGATATTGCCGGCGATCTACCGACGGGTACCGTGTTTTGACCGCCAAAAATGACGATACCGAACGGCTAATTGACGC
>NW_021532734.1:0-343 GCF_001605985.2 Dendrobium catenatum | reverse complement strand
ATATATATAATAAAATGAATTAAAAAGAAAGAGAGAAGTATGAAGAAAATTAAAAAGGATTTTCAAACAGGTGTCGAAGACCCTGGCCGTCGTACCTTAGGTCCGACCGGAATGGTTTGAAATTGAAGACCTGCGCAGTTAATTTTTAATCCGGGCAGATGGTTTTAAAATTTGAAGATCCCGGGCCGTCGTATCTTAGATCTGGCTGGGATGGTTCCAAATTGAAGACCTCACGCAGTCGATCTTAGATTCTGGTGAGATGGTTTGAAATTGAAGACCCTACGCCGTCGACCTTAGGTCCGGGTAGGAAGAACTACGGCAGTGCCGTCCAGATTTCTCCCTC
>NW_021532733.1:0-357 GCF_001605985.2 Dendrobium catenatum | reverse complement strand
TAGGTGGCCTACTCTACAGGCCTAAATGACCATAATGGTCTCTAGGGCTCACAGAAAGGGGCAAGCTTTTACCTATAGGGCCAAAGCTTCGTCAGTGAACTAACCTAAGGCGGGCTACCTAAACATGCTAGAATACCTATTAACAAGTCGTGTGTGATGTGTAGCAATTCCGATATATAACTAAAAGAAAATTACTTTATAAGTTGCAGAGGTTATACCTGACTGTGGCGCTGCCACTCAAAAGCTTAAAGCAAGCAACTCCAAATTGTGACGCGGCCACTTAAAAGCTCCAAAGTGAATGCTCCCGTTTGATCATCAAGGTCCGATGTACCTCGCAATATAAGATAAGAGAAAAAT
>NW_021532732.1:0-355 GCF_001605985.2 Dendrobium catenatum | reverse complement strand
TGGGCTTTCATAAATTTTATATCAAGAAAAATTTAAGCATATTTCCACATCAATTCATAGAAAGCAACAACTTAAGTAGTGAATATAGTTGATATGAAGTTTCAAAGGCAAAGCCTCCCTCTAAGAAGGTAGAGAATAGCATCCCCGTAGTCGATGTAGTTCACCTTTGTTCAATTGAGCTATCTACTAAGTTAGACAGGATTGTTGAAACTAAGATGGTTGATATTGAGGACGACTCACAAGTGGTCACAGTTTCTCCCCCTGCTATGAGAAGAGAGATTGTCATTGACAAGGACACAGCTTGGAGGAGCATCGAGAGGGTGACAAGGCCCAAGCCTAAGGCAATTGAGGGCTA
>NW_021532731.1:0-220 GCF_001605985.2 Dendrobium catenatum | reverse complement strand
AAATGAGTACAAAACATAAAAAAATTCAATTAAAATGCATATACTAAATGTAGTAAAAATGGTGACTAAATAATTATGCCTCAATCTCTTACTTTTCTTATAAAAAAAAAATTATCTATGCGACTAGTTTTCACATTGCACAACATTAGGGCTGTCAATATATGACACGACCCGAAAACCCGTCCCGAACCCGACCCGAGAAATTCGGGTTAGGGTCAAC
>NW_021532730.1:0-209 GCF_001605985.2 Dendrobium catenatum | reverse complement strand
TGCGGGGTACGCCGAATCGATATACAATATGGTCACAAAAAAAATTTAAGACATGGTGTGATGTTACATTGCGTAGGGGAATTGCTTCCGCCCATTTTGAGAAGTAATCAGTCGCTACTAATATGAAACGATGTCCCCTCGCAGAGGGAGGGTCAATCGGCCCAATGATATATGTGCCCCAACTTTCGAAGGGCCACGAGGCTATCGTA
>NW_021532729.1:0-467 GCF_001605985.2 Dendrobium catenatum | reverse complement strand
AAGCCTATGAAACTCGAGTTGATGCCAATTCCTATTGATAATGATCTGAAGGCAAAGGTTGGATGAGAATTACTCAGGTTATTGCAATAGCATTCATGCTATGGTTACTCAAGTTATTGCAATAGCAATCAAATGATTGTGAACTCAGGAAATAAAAATATATCAATGCCATACGACAGAATATTATAATTCTCAACATGCATCATATTAAATTCTAAAAATACAGTAAAATGTCGTACGGCAGAATATTAAGATTCTCAAAATACAATAAAATGGAAAAATGCATTTAGATGGAAACTAAGTTCTGATTAAGATCCTCAAAAATACATAAAAAATATCTAAAATTGAAATCCCATATCTCAATTATATTAAATGTATGTAAATTCTATCAAGAAATGCTTGAATAAAATACATCTCTAACCTTTACTGGTAAGACAAAATTCCAAGTCTTATTCTTTGGATCTTCA
>NW_021532728.1:0-305 GCF_001605985.2 Dendrobium catenatum | reverse complement strand
GGATGGCCTTTCTATCTGATGAAATAATTGATTCATTCTGTTGGTTATTTCAAACCTTTTTAAGAATTATGAATAATAAACATCCAATTACTATATTCACTGATCAGGATCAAGCAATGGCTAGGACGATAGAGCTTGTATTCCCTATGACAAGACATCGGTTGTGCCAATGGCATATACACAAGAAGTCTCCTTCAAAAGTTTGGTGTTTTAATAGTAACAACAAAGTAAAAGGCCTTTTTTATAGTTGCTTCAACAAGTGTGATTTAGCGGAGGAATTTGATAGTTTGTGGAATGAGATGATT
>NW_021532727.1:0-317 GCF_001605985.2 Dendrobium catenatum | reverse complement strand
AACATACCACTTTATTTTATACTATTTACATGTCTAACACCCAAAACATTAATATTACATGACTACCACCCATAGAACAAATTTGGGTGCATGTAATGAAATATTAAAGTTTATAGGATTATATGAATGATATAAATGAATTATATGAGTGATATATTTGATATTAAAATTGTATATGGGTGGTATGCATGTAATATTAATGTTTTAGGTATTAGATATGTAAATAACATAAAATAAAGTGGCATGTATGTAAATTTCCCTAATAAAAAATGCCCTCCTAACCTTCCTGTCATATCGCTTATTGATCTTGTAACCCT
>NW_021532726.1:0-256 GCF_001605985.2 Dendrobium catenatum | reverse complement strand
AAGAAATAAAATAAAAAAAAATTAATATATATCATTTTTATCTTTCGAGAAAGTACGTTATTCTCAATGCCATATTCGATCACAAAAATAGGAATATCTTAAATCTATGTATACTTTTCAATTAATTACTTTTGGTTTTAGTTTGACGTATTTATTCTCTTAAACACTTTCGTATATCTTATTTTATTTGAAGTAAAAGATTTTTAAAAAAAATAATCCCCTCCCTCTTAGTGTGTCTTATGTACTTTCAAGTAGT
>NW_021532725.1:0-379 GCF_001605985.2 Dendrobium catenatum | reverse complement strand
GTCACATTAAACGGAGGCCTTCCGATGACCCGGTTAGCTAGGAAAGTTGAGGTATTAGATTTTAATTATGTTAATTAAAAAAGGTAGAGGTAGACCTAAAAAGACTTGGTTAGAAAATATTAGAAATGATCTTTCTGTTTTAAATTTAAATGAGAATTTGACTTTTAACTGGACACAATGGCGAAAAAAGATTCATGTAGCCGGCCCCACGTAGTGGGACAAATGCTTGATGTTGCTCTTGTTGTATTAATGATTTTAGATATAAATTTATAAAATAAATTTGGTAAACAACATAAACATGTAAAATATATTTAATCATATAATATAAAATAAGAATAATTTATACACTTATATTAAAATTAAATTTATATTAAATATG
>NW_021532724.1:0-208 GCF_001605985.2 Dendrobium catenatum | reverse complement strand
ACATCTGCAAACCAAAAAAAATTAAAGGGTTTGATATCAAAGATCTATGAATCCGGAATAGTTCTCTTTAATTCATGTAGACAAGAAAATTTGCCTACAAATTCAAAATTTGCAAGTCTTCCAAAATTGACCTACTTCAAACCAAATATATTGAAAAAATAACTAATAGGATGACTTAACGACAAAACTACAAATTATAGATGATATG
>NW_021532723.1:0-259 GCF_001605985.2 Dendrobium catenatum | reverse complement strand
TTAGTAGATGATAAGAGTAAAAAGATAACATTGAAAATAAGTAAATTTGAAAGTCTACTGAAGCACAAACATAAGTATCAACAAAAGTGGAGAAAATATAAAAATGTTAAGTTTTTTTTCTAATATTATTTGCTTTGAGTGTAGGAAACCTGGACATCTAAAATATTAATGCCCAAATTTAAAAACTTATCATGTAATGGAAAAGGGCAAAAATAAGAAAAATGCAAAAAAGGAATATAATAAAAAGCAAAAAAATCTC
>NW_021532722.1:0-218 GCF_001605985.2 Dendrobium catenatum | reverse complement strand
TAATTATATCGTAGAGAGACAGAGTCCCCTACGAAAATTCTCGATTAAAATAGTGACGGAATTTTGTTAGATCTTCTAGAAGTGGTATAAAAAATGAATGAAGTTTGGAAAATCAAAAGGGAATGAATCAAGATTGAATAGTTATTAATAGAGTTAAGAGAAGAGAAGTAGGGGACACTTTGTAGGGGACACTTTGAGATTCCAGAACCATCCGGAAG
>NW_021532721.1:0-1271 GCF_001605985.2 Dendrobium catenatum | reverse complement strand
TGTGAGTGGTGGGATGGGACCATGGTGCGGCACGTACGGCGAAGCAGGGTCACTTATAAGTACCCCCGAGCGGAGGGAAAGCAAAACTGTCTCTTTTCATAAAAATGCTTTTTTAAAACCCCATGCACGTCTTTATTGGCGTGGTGGGCGAAAAACAACAAAAATACCGCTGCGGTGTCTCACCAACACCAACCGTGCACGTCTTTATTGACGTGGCGGGTAGGAGACCTCTTGGTTTTTCTCCCAAACAGGGGAGACGCCGGGAGGTTGCCGAATTTTTGTCTGAAATGCAGACAAGGACTTGTAACAATTTGGGACCTGGACTTGATTGAACTCAGAAGAACAATGGAAGACTTGTACTTGGACTTTTGAACAAGATCTAAGTGACTTAATAAACAATTGAACCCAAATAAAAATGTGCAAGAAGCTTAATTCAAACTCAAGCAGTTATAATTTGAACAACTTGGACTCTCATTTGAACTTCAACAACGACTCAAATTTTATTTGGACTTGAGCTTGTTACTTGAACTCGAACAAAGAAAGGATCTCATTCTTGAACTTGCAAATGAACATGAACTCAAACTTGGACTCTACAAGATCACAAGAGATTTTGATTTGGGACTTGAGATTGAACAATTTGAGCAAGGACTTAAGCTTGCTAGTTAAACATTTGGACTTGACTTGAACCAAATGACATTAACTTAAAACTTGAATTTGAATCCTAGCACTAAATTCTTAATGAAGGATAAAGAAGTCTCATTTCAATACTAAGTGAATTTGTGGAAAATTTTTGGAATGAACCTCAACATATAATAGAATACTTGTGGCGGAAGATCTTCAAGTATAAGTGACATGCAATTGAGCATGCTAAGTTCCTTACATACACTAAGTATCAATTCCAAGTATAACTCGCTTGAGAAATAAACAAGAGTTTCTACCTGTAAGTTATAGCACAAGATCTCCAATGAATGTCAAAAAACTGTCATAATGATTGAAATGCAAGAACTATCAAGTGACATGCCCACAAGAAGCAACAATTCAATGTCAAACAAATGCAAGGAGTCTCTACAAGTTATAACATTCAATACACAACATGAAATGTTCGCAAGTAGAGGCAGACGATGTGTAACAAGTGCAAATGTCTGTAGAAGATTCACTATGCATACAACATGTAATTTACAGAGAGGATGCGAGGAGTCTACCACAAGTATTAAAATGCTTATACATCCTACCAGAAGGCAGTGGAAGGTAGATGCACCTGTCTACCGCAA
>NW_021532720.1:0-302 GCF_001605985.2 Dendrobium catenatum | reverse complement strand
TTATTCTCCTCTTTATACTTCCATCCCACCATCTATCGCTCTCTCTCTCTTAACCCACTTCCTCCCCCATTTCTTCAATTCACTTCCTTCTACAATTAATTGTACTCTCAACAAGAAATCAAGGCCATTGAATTCCCAAGCCAATTTTGCATGTCAATAATCCAAATTGACAAGCACAAATATAGTACGAAGCTTTTGAAAATCCAAAAAAAAAACAAAAATTACTCTTTAGGACAACTTATTAAGATAACCAATTGATGAAAAAAAAGGGACAATAATCATCATCATCATCAACCTTATCC
>NW_021532719.1:0-308 GCF_001605985.2 Dendrobium catenatum | reverse complement strand
TTTAGGAAATCGGCCAGGACGATATTATTATCGTCCAAAATGATTTAAATAATTATGCCTAAATTGATCTGGTATCTTTGGAAAGCATTAATGGTTGATTGATACAATCATATCGTCCGGGACGATCGCATGATCGGCCAGGACGATGGCCTGGACGATCTATATCGGACAGCTTGTATTCAGGGCGATAATCAGGACGATTGAAATCAGTTTTAAACTAATCGGCCAGGACGATGTAACCAATTTTCTTCTGATCGTCCCAAATCGTACGAGGCTGATGAGCTGAATTTGTACTGATCGGCCAGGCC
>NW_021532718.1:0-205 GCF_001605985.2 Dendrobium catenatum | reverse complement strand
GCCCAAATGGGTCCTAATCAAGGACCCGAAGCACTGTTGGAAGGTTCGAATCACAATTTGAGTTACTAAACGGTATCCGATTTTAACGAGCTTATACTCGAATCGAACGGCTCGACGAGACGAATCCAACGAGCTCAAGATCACCAAATTCCAACATCGCTAAGACCATCAAATGTCCAACGAACGGTGCACGATCGAAGGGTTC
>NW_021532717.1:0-260 GCF_001605985.2 Dendrobium catenatum | reverse complement strand
CGGTTGATGAGCTTAAAGAAATTAACCTTGGAACAGAAGATGACCCTCGCCCCGCGTTCATAAGTTCTTTGTTGAGTGAGGACGAGTCTAAGGATCTAATTCAACTTCTGTCCGAGTTTAAGGACTGTTTCGCTTGGACATACGACGAAATGCCGGGTTTGTCCACCGATATAGCAGTTCATAAACTTGGAATCCGGCATGATGCCATTCCTGTCAAACAAGCTCCATGACGCATGCGTTTGGAGATCGAACAACAAGTC
>NW_021532716.1:0-245 GCF_001605985.2 Dendrobium catenatum | reverse complement strand
AGAAAGCAGTAAAAAAGCCGTCCCAAACGAAGCCTTAGAGAAGAGATAAATAGGAGAGAAATAAGAATGCTTGAGTGCATAAAATTGTGTCTTATGGAGAAATTGAGTGATAATGCCTAAACAGAAAATAAGAGAAAATATAATAACTGTGTAACCTATCGGAAGATCCGACTTGGTTTAAGAAGCCATTGGCCTGCCTTGTAAAATTTTTCTTCTTTTAGGGCTCTATAAAATGAAGGTTTTCA
>NW_021532715.1:0-359 GCF_001605985.2 Dendrobium catenatum | reverse complement strand
ATAGAACACACTCGAAGTAAATATAATAACCCATATTTTGATCAAGATAATTTTTTTTAGAGTCAATATAACTCCAAATTATAAACTGTCTTTATCATAATGTTATTATTGTAGTATTTTACTTACACAATTTTTTTTTATAATTTTTGGGACATTAAAAATTCTTAAGAAATTGACACCTGTCGGTGTAAGTGAGGATTTTGAGACTGTCATGCGTCCATTTTATAAAATGATTTTAATGATATTTTTTTAAATAAAATGATTTATTTATGAATATTTCTTTTTATTTTTTAAAGCCCAAAATAATTTATATGAATTTTATATTAAAAATTGAATAAATTAAATTATTATATTAATAA
>NW_021532714.1:0-300 GCF_001605985.2 Dendrobium catenatum | reverse complement strand
GACAATTTTAAATTATCCTGTAGTTCCTTTGTATATATGCCATAAAAATTTTAACGACTTTGTAGATTTTTTTCAAAATTTCAAAAATTAGATTATTGGTGGATAAAAGAAGCATGCTTTCCCCATCTCTAAAGTTGATTTGGATAGTGGGAAGTAACATTTAAATTTGCAATTAGATGATCCAATTGATCATTCTGATTGAATTTATTCTCAATTGACTGATAGCTGCGGTGCGGGGGAGGATGATGTTGATTCCTCTTTGTGTTTGCTAGAGGAGAATGATTTAAGTGTCTTGCAGGT
>NW_021532713.1:0-271 GCF_001605985.2 Dendrobium catenatum | reverse complement strand
ACGGCTCGACGAGAAGAATCCAACGAGCCCAAGATCACTGAATTCCAAAATTACTAAGGCCTTCAAATGCCTGATGAACGGTCCATGATCAAGGGGTTCAATATCGGTCGTCCATCCAACCACTCCCCATTTACCCTTAATCTCTCACCTATTTACGGGGCATGCCACTTCAGAAAATTTAGAAATATACCCCTCATTTATCTTGAAAAGGGGATCCAAGGAAGAAAGGGAAGAAGAGAAGAGAAGAGCGAAAAGAAGGAAAAACCTCCTT
>NW_021532712.1:0-419 GCF_001605985.2 Dendrobium catenatum | reverse complement strand
TGGATCCTAGTGATATTTTCGACTAGGCATTTGGCTTTTTATGAGCTAGAGTTGATTTGAATTTGTCCACCCCGACAGACTGTTGCGGAGGGTGGATGGATTTTGCTTTTAAGTGTGTTGATGGATTTATTTCATTTTAAATATTTTTGGACTTTTGAATATTTTTGGGATTTTGGGTTTTTGAAATTTTTGTGGAGTTTTTGGTTTTTTTGGATGGAGCTTGGAAGGCATTTGGATATTTGAGAGTCATTTGAAATGTTTGTGAACCCCTCCGGTTGAGATCTGCATTTAACACGGCCATCATCGGGGTGTTTGGGGTCATTTTCCTTTTCTGGATTGAACCTTGTCAACTCTGTCGGGCTGTCGACAGAGGATCGGGTTTTGTAGGCTTTGAGCCTTCATCAGTGAATTCATATTAT
>NW_021532711.1:0-229 GCF_001605985.2 Dendrobium catenatum | reverse complement strand
ACTCTTCTGTTGTGCTGAATGCTTTTGTTTGCTTGGGGTTGTTTTTGGCTTTGTCTTATTGCCGACCTTGCTTTAGTTTTTTTTTTTTTATGACTTCTACTTTGTAAGTAGTAAGGGATCTTTGGCTCTTAGGATTTTTTGGTTTTCTTATTGTATCTCTTTGAGCATTAATGAGTTATCGTTTCGTTTAATGACATGTAATCCTTTTGATTAATCAACATGGAGGCCC
>NW_021532710.1:0-330 GCF_001605985.2 Dendrobium catenatum | reverse complement strand
TGTCAGTAAGATCCACCGGCGAGACGGCGGAGAACGACCTTTCAAAATAGCTGCAAAATCAACGGAACAAGAAAATTTTGAAAAAAAATAATGGATTTTTTTCAAATTCTCAGACTTTCTCTCACTAGCACTTTCTCTAACTATCAATTTCTCTAACTAGCACTTTCTCTCACTAGCCGAGACCTTTCAAAATGACTGAACTTATCAAACAAGTCATACAAATGAATATGATACTTCTTAAGTATAAGACAATTACCAAAATTTTGCCCAAACAAGCAATCCCAATCCAATCGAATGCCATCATTATAACAAATACTAAAGTGCATGTAC
>NW_021532709.1:0-279 GCF_001605985.2 Dendrobium catenatum | reverse complement strand
TTAGGCTTAACAACCTAATTACTAGACTCAACAATAACTACACATTTGAACAAAAATGTTTGGAATCATCTAAACTTCATAAGTTGCAAAAATGTAAAGCACGCAAATAGCAACTATCTTAACACACCATCCCTAGACGTCACATGTGTACCAATAACACGCTAGACGCCCATGCGGGTGTTTGGGGGCATTTTATAGTTATTTATTAAACCTTGTTGACTCCTAATTGCTTAAAAGGATCGGGTTCAGATTTAATAACCCGTGCAGCATCCTTAGATG
>NW_021532708.1:0-220 GCF_001605985.2 Dendrobium catenatum | reverse complement strand
AAGAAATTCAACATTTAGCTTTTGGGCTAAATGTAGGGAAATTCTCTCTAACTTTTGGAGTTAAAGAGAGAAGAGATCCCCTACAACTTTGGAGTTGGAGGAAAAAGGACCTATAGCTTTTGGGCTAAGGTATTTCATTTTCTAAGGCCTTTGGAACCTATAGAAGTGAGGGAGATTAATAGCTTTGAGGCTACGAATCAAAAGAATGTTTCCTTGAATT
>NW_021532707.1:0-219 GCF_001605985.2 Dendrobium catenatum | reverse complement strand
AATAACACAGATTCGAGGAGCTTTATATTTTGAGATTTTATGCTATATTAAAAATAACATACCATCCCGAGAGAGGTATTCAACATTCTATATTGGATTCAATAAAAAAAATTAATTTTAGAAAAAAAAATTAATTTTAGAAAAGAAAATTAATTTTAGAAAAAAAAAATTAATTTTAGAAAAAAAAAAATTCTTTTGTATAATACAACATAATCAAGT
>NW_021532706.1:0-458 GCF_001605985.2 Dendrobium catenatum | reverse complement strand
CCCTATAGTGGTTTGAAGGTGACTTAGAGTTCACCTTGGGTGGTTTAGTTAACAACTTTAGAGTACTGCATTTGAGCTAAAATTTGGTGGGTTTAGTCCTTAGGGTCAGGTGATCCTATGGTCCAAATTTCATCAAATTTAGAGTCCATTTGGTTTCCCAAGTAGGAGCCATAATAATCCCCCTTAGAAATAACCCTTTAGTCTTAATAAAATTATAATAAATCTAATTAAATTCTTAAAATTCCTTAAAATACCCCCAACTAACTTCAATTCATCTCTTATTGAGTGAAAATTGAAATCCCTTTAATCTGACCTTTAAATATATTCTAATTTAATTTTAAGTTAAAATCAATGTCTAATCATTTTTAATTAATTAAGATTATTAAAATCCCAAAAAAAATCTTTAAACACTTGCTGATCTTTCCTTAGATCATTTCTGATCTTTGGAGTAGATTTCA
>NW_021532705.1:0-279 GCF_001605985.2 Dendrobium catenatum | reverse complement strand
AGCATCAGTCTCTTTGACCATTACAAGAAGACTCAAGAAGTGAAAAAATAAAAGTACAGACTGAATCAACCTTAATCCTATGCAATCCTGAACTGGCTTCGTCTGTTCGTCCGATCTTCGATTCCTTAAAAGTTAGAAGCAACAAGCAATTCAAGAGAAATAGTGTTTGTCAATCATCAAAACATAAGCCATAGATTTGCAACACTTCCTGCTCTCATTCTAACACGAATGACTTCTTCGTATACTAGATGAATTTTGTTTATTGCAACTGGTTTTGGG
>NW_021532704.1:0-312 GCF_001605985.2 Dendrobium catenatum | reverse complement strand
CTGGAAATTATTTGGTATGATAAATGTTAAATTCGGCTAAATCTTGCGAAACTTTTTGGCATTAAATTTTAGAATTTATGACATGGATTTAAATGCGAAGAGGTAGCATTGAATTACATCAATATGTTAGTTATAAATTTAATGTGCAATAAGGAATTTAATGCTCTTTGAATTTAATTTGCATATTAACTATAAATTACTTAGTAACTTTAATTCTAATTACTTTTAATAATTATAAAGATAATAATATAATTAAAAGCAAGTTTACTTATTACTTGATACGGCATCACAAAATTAGCTTGATCGGGCACG
>NW_021532703.1:0-214 GCF_001605985.2 Dendrobium catenatum | reverse complement strand
AAATGAGGATATCAACAACATCAATTTGCTAAAAACAGTAAAACCTCAACCTAGAATTTTATTTTTCTGGTGGATACTTTGAAAATTCCACTTCCTACCAATAGTTGACTTCATCATAGGAATTTATTAAATTCAAACCTTTACCGTAGTGGTTTTCTACTAGAGGAAAATACTCTTCATATTATAATTTCATGTAAGTGAAATTACTAGATGG
>NW_021532702.1:0-360 GCF_001605985.2 Dendrobium catenatum | reverse complement strand
TTTTTCTTACAAAGAACTTGATAGTTCTTCTTCAATATAAGTTCCTCCCGGGGTCTGATCATACTCGGGGTTTCACTATTTCATTGGCTTACATTACTCTCAAGTGTTTTGTAGGTTCTGATTACAGGTCCTCTCCGGAGATCTCCGATCTTGGGTTACATCATCTTGGTATCAGAGCCCAATTCGGTGAGATGACTGAGAGGGGAAAGTAACAGGTAGCCGATGAAGCTCGGAGTTTTGAAGCATTGTGGATGAGCCAGGAAAACATCACACGATAATTGGATGCATTGTCGGCAGATGTACAGCGCCTCTCCATTGAACGGCTAAGGCATCTTCTCCTTCTTCTTCATCAAAGACGGG
>NW_021532701.1:0-638 GCF_001605985.2 Dendrobium catenatum | reverse complement strand
TCCCCAGGCCAAATTGACTTCACCCTTGGCTCCAGCATATCCCCATCGGTCTCCCCTGGTCAACCCTGGCTCAAGGATGCTGCTCACCAGTTTGATCTCCACGATCCCCCCTGGACGTCGCCATCATCCACCTGGCAGCAATCCGAGCCTTCCCCAGTTCAATCCCGGCCGTCCAAGCTTCCGAAGGGTGGCCGAATACCCCTGAGCTCGCCAGACCTCACGAGGTATTGGCATTCACTCTCGTTCGATCCCCAGAGCTCCTTCGAACTCCCATAAGCTTCCTTCGAGCCTAGAGATCGATCTCTCCTTCCGTTCAAGAAAGCGCCCGTGAAAGCCTTCAGCGTCCCGCTCGAAGTCGCACCTCCGGCCGTCCTCTGACCCCGACGCCTGAAGGAGAACTGTTCGCCACCGTCCCCTGAAGTTTCCTGATAGAGAAGCTCATTCATTGAGGCCTTCTCTACGGTAATCTCTCCATCCTAAGCTCCCTAGCTAGGTAGTTTGGTCAAGTGTGAAGGAAACCTTCACCCCAACGGATTTCCACCGTTGGATTGAAGGTTCCCACCATCCTGATCCTCACTGTGAAATTTCATCGGAGTTCGCCGGCAGGATCGCCTGGATCAAGCCGGAGAAGCCCTGCG
>NW_021532700.1:0-1444 GCF_001605985.2 Dendrobium catenatum | reverse complement strand
GCGAGTGGAGGCCGGGGCCGAATTTTCGGAGCCCACAAGCTTATTCAATTTCCTGTAATCTATGCACATTCTGAAGCTTCTATCTTTCTTCTTTACAAAAAGTACTGGAGCTCCCCATGGTGAGGAACTTGGCCTGATAAACTCCTTCTCTAGCAATTCTTGTAATTGACTTTTCAGCTCCTGTAACTCTTTGACTGCCATCCTGTAAGGTGCCATTGCCATTGGTTCTGAACTCTGTATCAAGTCAATAGTCAATTCTATTTCTCTTTCTGGTGGTAATCCTGGCAATTCATCCAAAAATACTTCTGGATATTCTCTGACTACAGGTATATCCTTCAACTTTTTAACTTCTTTATTTGTATCCCTTATTTGAGCAAGAAAACACTGACATCCCTTGGATACAAATTTGTATGATTTTAAATAAGTAATTATCATTGAAGAAATTCCTCTATCATCATAAAACTTCAATTCTCCTTCTCCTGGAAATTTAAACTTAACAATTTTCTTGTTGCAGTCAATAACCACAAAATGCCTTGATAACCAATCCATTCCCAATATCATGTCAAACTCTTACAATGGTAAAACATTCATTGAGGCTTCAAACTCTCTTTCATTTATTTTGAAAGTCACTTTACATACACCATTTACATTCATAATCAATCCGTTTGGCATTAAAACTTTCAAAATTACACTTGTCTCATAAACATTCAGCCCAACTGTTTTAATAAATTCTTCTGAAATGAAGGAGTTTGAAGCTCCTGTATCAAACAGAATTCGTACAGATTTTCCTTGCATCATAATTATACCTATAAAATTACATAAGAAAGAGATAAACATACAATATTCTTTGAATAATGCTTTCATAATACACATTCATTCAATTTTCATTTTTATCACCTGTAACCACTTCAGTTAAATCCTTAGCATCATTCTGAGTCAGTGCATATACTCTAGGCAGAGTATTCTGTCAGCTTTGACTTGATCCTGGAGTAGAAGCAGCTGATTCCACTGTTCTTGGTCTTCCAACATTTGAGATCCAGTATTTATCTTTGATTCTCCAGCTGATCTTTTCTTCAGAGTAGGACAGTTCTTAGCTATATGACCTTGTTTATGACACCAGAAGCAAGTATTTGTACCTGATAAACATTCTCATTTATGTTGTCTTCCACACTTGCTACAACTGTTCACACTTGAATTGTAACTGCTGCTGGAATTTATCTTTTTCCAATTAAATTTTTCACCTTGTGAAATAGACTTGCTATGTGAACTCTGAGGGGTTTCCATAACTTCACCACTTTTCCTCTTCTGAAAGTCACGTCTTGTGGGCTCCGAAAATTCGGCCCCGACCTCCGCTCGCTGCTTTTCTTTTTATTTTTCGGCGAGGGAGTTTTAACTGAATAAGTTCCGGAGTAAATTTTGGAAGGCATATGGGTTTGTAGATAAG
>NW_021532699.1:0-303 GCF_001605985.2 Dendrobium catenatum | reverse complement strand
GGTGGTTATGCGGATAGGATACTAGACCGCATCAGTTTGCCTTAATTGACTCAATAAAATAAAATAAAAATAAAAGATGAAACCTATGCATGGCTGATAGATCATGATGTCATAAATGATCCTTTTATCTTAGGAAGCAAATTTCCCTTATGGGTGGCTCTATAATATTAAAAGTGTCAGAATGTTTTAATGCCTTGGTGGTTCACCATCTACATAACACGATCAAGATTATTACTAACACGATGTGAGAATGTTCAATGAAAAGCCTTTAGCTCTAACTAATAAAATGAGTGAAATAATATT
>NW_021532698.1:0-390 GCF_001605985.2 Dendrobium catenatum | reverse complement strand
ATTTGCTCAAATACAAATATGAGCTCAACTTCAAATTGTTCACATTTTGTCCAAGTCTTGTCCATGATTCACTGAAAATTTTGGCAGCCTCCCGACGTATCCCCCATTTAGGGGGAACCACGGGAAATTGGGCCATCCCATCACGCTACTCGAGCGTGTATGATAGGTGTCGGGGGACACCGGGCCGTACATCTTTCAACCCACCACGCTACGCGAGCGTATATGGGGTTTTCAAAAGTACACGTACGAAGAACACAAGTGAATCTCCCCACCACGCTACAAGAGCATGTATAGGGCTTACCCACTTCGTCGTATGCATCGCACTAAGCTCCCTCCTACCCTGCTACGAGAGTGCATATAGGTGGTTCTCCGGTCCGCCGCAAACGCCAA
>NW_021532697.1:0-298 GCF_001605985.2 Dendrobium catenatum | reverse complement strand
GACTACTTACAAGAAAACAAACTCCCTCAAGAGAAATTTGCCGCATATCAGATTAAGAGAAGGGCTCTCTCTTATACACTGATAAACAACACTTTGTACCGCCGGTCTTTTGATCAATTGTGGTTACGTTGTCTTAACAAACAAGAAGCCCAAAAGATTGTGACCGAGGTACATGCCGGATTGTGTGGTGCTCACCAATCTGGTCCTAAAATGAAGATGAAATATAAAAGACTAGGATATTATTGGCCCTCAATGATTGAAGACTGTATGTCTGTTGCACGTCGTTGTCACCAGTGCC
>NW_021532696.1:0-313 GCF_001605985.2 Dendrobium catenatum | reverse complement strand
CAAAGGGGTATATCAAATCAATGAAATTCCCAAACACTCGTATGGGCCCCGGCGAGCGTGTTATTGGTACACACGTGATGTCTAGGGATGCTGTGCGGGTCAATAAGTGAATTCTAGTTCGAACCTGATCCTTCTATACGGATCAATAGGAGTCGACAGGATTCGAACTTCCAAACAAATACATACTTGTGGCCATACCTGTTAACGGCAAATGGCGCACCATGGCGCAAAGGTCCCTTTGGAGCCATGGCGCATAGCGCACGTCGCGGCACACGTCGCGGCGCACGCTATTTTGAACATGGCGCAAGCTATA
>NW_021532695.1:0-329 GCF_001605985.2 Dendrobium catenatum | reverse complement strand
TTGCATTGAGCTACAAAAGAAAATGAACTTCTCTATCAAATCCATTACCTTATTTGCTAGCCTATATTCTTCATTACTTTGAAAAAAAATGCACTAATCATTATGTACTTTTGTAGTAAATGCAAGATTGAATCAATTTAATTTTCTAGTGAAACTCACACTTATAAGAAAAAATAGATGAATGAAATCATTGGCTATTATGTTCAGTAGCACTTGAGTGGGTATGATCCTATAAAAATCTAGAAAGTTCTCGAACTAGTAATATAGGTGAGTTTTAGCCCTAACTTGAAGGGATAAAAGTGGATACTTAGCTCCTCCTTATAAAAGGT
>NW_021532694.1:0-244 GCF_001605985.2 Dendrobium catenatum | reverse complement strand
GTTCAGTCTTCTGGAGTCCAACTCAAGTTCTTACTTGCGTCCAAATGTTTGAATCATATTTGATGTGCGAACCAAATTCGATCTGAGTTCAAAGTGCTATTATGAAGATAGATGCCCCGACGTTTGATGGAACGTTAGAACCCCAAGTTTTTCTTGATTGGCTCAAAGGAATTGATAGCTATTTCAAGTGGTATAATATTTCGGAACAGAAGAAGGTTAGATTTGCTGAGATGAAGTTGACTGG
>NW_021532693.1:0-1151 GCF_001605985.2 Dendrobium catenatum | reverse complement strand
TCTTGCTCTGTCTTCTTCTTTCTCAAGCTTTCTCCCATTTGATCTCTCTCTCTCTCTCTCTTGTTATCTCTCTCTCTCTCTCTCTAACTCACTCTCTATCTCTCTCTCTCCCTCTCTCTCTCTTTCACTCCCTTGCTCTTTCTTGCTCTCTCTCTTTGTCTCTCTCTATCTCTCTCTTTCTCTCTCTCTCTCTCTCTCTCTCTCTCTCTCTCTCTCCCTCTCTATCTTGCTCTCTCTTTTTCTTTCTCTAGCTTGCTCTCACTTGCTCTCTCTCTCTCTCTCCTTCTCTCTCTCTCTCTTGCACTCCCTTGTTCTTTCTTGCTCTCTCTCTCCCTCTCTTCTCTAGCTTGCTCTCACTTTCTCTCTCTCTCTTGCTCTCTCTCTCTATCTCTCTCTCTATCTGTTACTCTCTCTCTCTATCTCTCTCTCTATATGTTACTCTCTCTCTCTCTCTATCTCTCTGTCTTTCTCCCTATCTCTCTCTTGCTCTCTCCCTTGCTCTCTCCCTCTCTCTCTTGCTCTCTCTCTTGCTCTCTCTCTCTCTCTCTCTCACTCTCTATTTCTCTCTCTCTCTCTCCCTCTCTCTCCCTTGCTCTCTCTTACTCTCTTTTGTTCTTTCTCTAGCTTGCTCTCACTTGCTCTGTCTCTCTCTCTCTCTCCCTCTCTCTCTCTTGCACTCCCTTGCTCTTTCTTGCTCTCTCTCTCTATCTATATCTCTCTCTCTCTCCCTCTCTCTCTCTTCCTCTCTCCCTTGCTCTCTCTTTCTATCTCTTGTTCTTTCTCTAGCTTACTCTTTTTCTAGCTTGCTCTCACTTTCTCTCTCTCTGTATTTCTCTCTCTCCCCTCTCTCTATCTCTTGCACTCCCTTGCTCTTTCTTGCTCTCTCTCTCTCTCTCTCTCTCTCTCTATATCCCTCCCCCCTCTCTCACTCTCTCCCTCTCCCTCTCTCTCCCTCTCTCTCCCTCTCACTCTCTTTCACTCCCTTGCTCTTTCTTTCTCTCTCCCTCTCTCTCTCTATCTCTCTCTCCCTCGCTCTCTCAATTCCTCTCCCTCTCTCTCTCTCTCTCTCTCTCTTAAGTTCAGCTCTCAAAAAATTAAAGTTCAGCTCTCTCTCGCTCTCTCTCTCTCTTGATCTCTTGCACTCCCTTGCT
>NW_021532692.1:0-1525 GCF_001605985.2 Dendrobium catenatum | reverse complement strand
TCTCTTTCTCTATTCTTTTAATGGTTTTTCCATTATTTGAAAGGTTTCTCTTTAGGCCGAACTTGCTTCAAGTTTATGACCTTATGGATTCAGAATTTTCCTCTAACACAGAAAAAAAATTTTGCTTCTCTATTGTGGCTTATGCTGTGTATCATTTATGGAGGGAGAGAAATAATAGGCGCATTTCTAATACTTGGTTAGCTCCGACTGGTGTGACTGACAACATTATTTCTGTCATTAGGAAGAAATCTTGCTCTTGGAAAAATGTGGAGGCACTTAAGATTAAATTCCCTTACCTTTTTTGAACAGTTTTTTCTGGCTGGAGGTTACTGAGGTTTTACTTGTAGATGATTTTGGCTTAGGCCTGTTTTGTTTGTTTGTGGTTGCAACCAAAAAGCTGACCCTAACCCTGGATTGATTAAGCATTGTCTTACATTGCCGCTGGAGGAATTTCTGGAGAAAATTTTGGGTTTCTGCATTGCTATTGATGCTTCGGTTCATTATTCTGATTGGTCTTTATGGCTATCAGAAAAGCTAATTCGGTCCCTGGGAGTATTTTTGTGGACAATGATGATAGCTGCTGAACCATTGTCCCCTTGGAGGGTCGTTTTTTTTTTTTTTGTTTCGGCAACCAGGGGATTTATGCGCGCTTACAGTGAATTGAATGGGTATATCGTCTGGGTCAGCAGCCTGAGTCCTAGACACTGTGCATCTAATTCCACATTTGATTTCTTCAATAGTTTTTGTCTAAATTGGGTGGTATAGTTGTGGTTTCTTTTGGCCCATATAAGGTTTTGTTTCTCTTATCATGGGCTGCTTTTTTAAAATATATTTCTAAATGCAATCATACACAATAATTCAAATAGGCCTTTGAAGAAGAAAAAATCACTTCCCCAACAAGTTATATAATAGACTAATTTGTGTTTAGCTTGTGCCATATATAATATATATCACTCGAGGTCTTGTTGAGCTTGTGCGTGCTTCTCTTCACGACCATAAAGATCTTCCAATCATAGTTCACATTTTGTTCAAAATTTATTTAATTATTTATTTTAGTCCTTAGTGAGAGAAGTTATACCTCCAAACATAGAATGGACTCAACACCAAAGACTTTTTTTTTTCGAGAAAACCCACGGCATGGCTTACATGTTAATATTGGTAAAAACTTACATGTCCTTATGGAGTTGAAGCTCACTAAAAATAACTATATTTGAATTAAAATCTAAGAGCTTGGGATCCTATCTATTATAGGAAAAGAAAAACAAGGCAAATGAAAAAGAAATCCTAAAAAAATTGTCAACAACATCAGTAAGCATCCAAGTCAGTATCTCTAAAGCAGCTACCATGAGCATCAAATGACTCGGAACCAATCCATGAAGGATAGGAATAACCTGCAAAACCTACAAAGAGGAATAGAGAAGAGGGGGGAGAGAAACATCTCTCCCCAAAGCTTCCACCCAAACCAACTGAAAAACTAGCCAACAAAGAAAAATCTAAGAACAATCCACTCCACAAAACAATAAAG
>NW_021532691.1:0-233 GCF_001605985.2 Dendrobium catenatum | reverse complement strand
TGGCGGACTTCAATACTAAATTCTACAACCTTTTTTTTCTCAATAGGCGCTAAGGTGACTTCAATTATAGCCATCTTAATTGTTAGCTTAGCTATATACATGTCAAAGAAACTATCAGTTTGGTAGACTTCAATTCCTTCTTCACTTGGCTCTTAGTAGGTTGCTTGATCAATAACAAGCATAGAAGTTCTCATTAAAAAACAAAAACCACACAAAATCACATTTTATGTATG
>NW_021532690.1:0-5785 GCF_001605985.2 Dendrobium catenatum | reverse complement strand
TCTATTAGTTAAGAATGATTTATACTAATTCAATCTTATACATGTGACCATGCTCATATAGGGCATAAAAATTAAAGGGGGCAAATAACTTAAGCTTTAAATTAACAGTATTTTATGCAAGTACTTTAGAAATCACTAAGTCTTGCTTTAAATTAAAAGATCATGGCCAAGCATGGCCGGTTTGATCATTTTTAATTTTAAATATTAATAGCTTAAGATGATATAATTATAACGTCTTAGGATAATTCTATAGGTTGTTGAGTCTAGATTTTAATTTTTATTAAATATAATTCAAATATTGAGTTGAAAATGTCGAATTTGTAATTTGAGATGAGATTTAAACATCTAATTTGGAATCCAAAGAGGAAATGACATCCCTTAGGGGAGAGTCCCTCTCCATTTGGATATCCAAATTAGGATGACTTCAAATTATCCAAAAAAAAATGATAACACCCCTTTCAAGGGGGAGTTTCTTTTCTTTTGGATATCTGGACCTGACGATTTAAGGAGCCCTACAGAATAATGAAGAAGTGTATAATAAGAAAACCCATTTCAAGAAAACCCATTTTCAAAGTCACTTGAGTCTTAGGATTAGAAATATGGGCTTATTATTAGTGGTATTCGTTCACTTTACTTTTCTATAATTCTAGGTTATATTATTAAAAGGCATTTTCCTATAAACATTAAATTTAATTAATTTGTTTATTAATATTGACTGTTTAATGTTGATTGTGTTATATGATTTGCTTACTTATAATAGTTTTTTTGGTGATCTTGCATGTCATATTTATTTTAGCCTAGAACCCAATCAAAGGCTCGTAAGGGATCGTTAAAACTATTTTTACTCTAATTAAAATAAAAAAAATTTAAGTCAACATAGCAACTCTAACATTTTAAGAAGTATGCTCAGAATCGTCTAGAGTATGCATGACATTTTTGTTGCACTCTTCTTTCCTTTTGTTAGGCACCTCCCCTCCTGCGGGTTATGGCAGACCACCTAACCTATGAGAGTGCAGATCTGTTAAGAGGAATATGTGCTTTCTTTTAGGATAAAATCTATTTTCTAAGCTTGATTTTAAAATTACTTCATTTTGATTTTAAGAATTTAATCGAATCAACTAATATGCATTGAATTAAAAACAAATTTAAATATATATAAAACTTTAATTATATTTTCTTAAGCATCATATTACCCACCATAAGTCAAGGGGCCAATTAGGAATATGCTCTAGATGTCGGCCTCACTTTCCTTAAACTTAATCTAATTAACATCCTTACTACTCCTACATAAAAGACTAGACACATGGTCTTAAAGGATTTTAGGTGGTTTAGCTAGCTCCCTAATATAGGCTGGGGTAAGTCCATATCTAGCATTGTATTAGTTAGGTTCAGGTCACTAATTTTTAGTACCAAATTTAGACTTAGGTTCAAAGGTAGTCTTAGGCTATAAGACCTCAACCACCAAAAAATTTATTCCCAACTTTCTAATAAAATTGAAAACTCAAACTTAAATCCCTTTCAATCAAATTCAAGCCAAATAATTAGAATAGGCTCGGGTGCTTCTAAATTGTTTCAGAATCCTAAAGCACCACTTACCTTTTCTTCCTTTGACTCCAAAAATAAGTGTTCAACCTTGTTCGAATTCCATTTAAAATTTTTAATCCTTAACTCCTTTGATATCAAGCTTTGAAACCTTAAATAAAATTTCTAATGCCATATTAATTGAGAGTATTCATAGAAATCTTTGATTTCCCTATGATGTAATTAATTATGAGGGCTTGCATTCATAAAAGATTTAGAAAGCCATATTGAATTTTCCAATAAAAATCAAATTTTAAAAACCTCAATTAATTGTCTTTAGGAAATATAAAAAAATGGTGATCGTTATTGTCATGTTCAAATAATCGATAATAGACAATATCCTCTTTCCCCAGAAAGATATATTACTTTATTATCATTATTTTGATTATGAAATTAGTGATCTTCTATCTGGATCAGTATAATCAAATACTCAATCGAATTTAATCATGACCTTCTAGGGCCATATATGATTCTTCTCTGAGTTTGACTATGATAATCAAGATAAATTCAAAGTTTTCAAATATGAACCTATTAGGGAGCGATATATTCACCTTTCAAGGTGATATATTATTCATAATGACATGTTCGATTCCAAAACTAAGATTCCAGAAATTAAACTTTCACAAAAAAAAATAATTAAGATTTTTCAAAACTATCATTTTTAATCAAACAATAAACTAAGTTGCTACTTCTAACTTTACAAGTATGCTTATTTTTGTATATAGTTTTTTGTTGAATTGATAAGTTAAAGATCTAACACAAACTCTACGAATGAAGTCTTCATTGGAGAAACTCCATAGAGATAAATAAAATAGTTATTTACACAATAATGGCTCAGGAGACCTTTATCATCACAATCAACATCAACATAATCATCACTAACTCTACGAATGAAGTTTTCATTGGGACAACTCCACAGGGACAAGTCAAATAGTTCCACACCACAAGTCAAAAATTTATTTTATGCCTCACCAATACATAAGAAGTGAAGCTGGCATACAAAGAGATCTAAAGAATAGCAACATTATCTTCCACATCAGAAACTAACTGTCTTGAGTACAATAAAAAGGAAACACCCACCTCTTTATAAATAAAAAGTAACATAGCTAAAAATACAATAAAATCCAAAAATACCCTTAATTACATAACCTGCTTATATTGGATACATCGTGTAATAATATGCAAAAAAATTTATTTTTTCCCATTTTCTTTAAAAGAGAAAAAAGCTTCAAACTCATAGCAATATATGTTCTTTCAATCAGAATACATACTAATGACAAAAAAAAAAAAACTACATCATACCTAAATTATAAGGAAAGTACTAGGTTTTAAAGTTAAAATTTCTGTTGTTGCCGCCACCTACTTTAATTAGTTGTGCTATTAGAAAAGTACATGGTTGGTGTGACAACAACCCCATTTGTTCATACTGTGCCTGAGTGTTCTGTTCTAATATCTAAACCAAGCACTATGGATTGAGCCCTTCCGGCAGAGTAAGAACACATGGGTATGGTGTAACTTCCATTTTAATGACCTAAAATCACTTCTTAATGCAGCATCTTTTAACTCCTATGGTCAAGTAATTTATAGTAAAATTATAGGCAAGTTGATAGCAAGAATCAATATAAAATACTAACATAGACATCAAGAACAACCTGGTCATTTATCATAAGGAAGGCTACCTTATCAAAAACCTCGAATACTTCCTTTAACTCTTCTTCAGCATTAGTTTCTTGCAAAGATAGCAAACCTGGTATGTAAGCTCAATTTTCCAAATATTTTTTATTTACAAAAGTGAATGACCCCTTGATGATTAGATCTTACATAAAGATGAGTTAATGTTGAATGATTACAAGGAAAATGAGTTTACTAACGATGAATTTTGCAAATTTGTGAAATAGTTTTAACATTTTATTAAATAAAATAAATAAATTAGAGTCTTATGTGAAAACCCGAAAATGCCGTTTTAGACCTCACACGCTTTTCAAAGCGCCGCGACGAGTTTTAAGTGAAAAATTCAATGTTGTCGGATTTCGACGGGATTAATTTTATAAACTTTTACACAAAATTCTAAGAAATTTGGTATATAAAACTTATATTTGATTTTGCTTAATTTAGGAAATAAAAATTAGAGAAGTCTCTTAATACCCAAAGTACCCCTAATGTTTATTCAAGCATGGGTTGTTTAAGTGAGGGCATAGAGGTCTTTTGGCATTTTCCCTTCCTCTCTATTAAGCAAACCGAGCCTCCCCCTCTCATATCACGCACAGTTTGGCCGAACAAAAGAGGCGCGTGGAAGGGAGAAGGCGGAAGCACGCGAGGTGACGGGCGGCTGCTCCGGTGAGTTTTCCGGCGAAGAAAGCTAGGAAAATTGTAAAGGAGAATAAGAGGAAGATTAAGGTATTCTTTACTTATGTATTCCTCCTTTCCTCTTAAAGTTTTCTTAAAATGAAAATCTAGGGTTTGAGGGGAAACTTTGTTTTTCTTTAAGAAAATGTTAGGATATGTATAAGAGATGATCTTGTGCATAAGAATGATGTTTTTTTTAAAAAAAAATGTGGAGTTAGAAAATTAGGGTTTTCTCTAAAGTTTGAGTTTTTGAAAATGCTTTTACAAATATGGTTCCTAAGGGTCCTAAGAAGGTTTCGAAATGTATAAATTAGGTTTTTCTCACATAATGGTATTTTCCTAATTTTTAAAATTAGTTAATCCGAAAATTAGTTTTCCATAATTATTATTTTGATGATTGAGAAGTTTTAGCATACAAAACTAAGCATTTTAATGAAAATAAGTTTTCCAAAATTTGGGTTTTAGGTTAAATCCGAAAATACAACTTATTTTAAATTAATTTAGGTTTTGGGTAAAGTGTTATTTTGATTAATATTAATTAATTAGACAAAACTATGAATTTTTAAAATATGTATAATTGCCTTTTTGTTTTAAATGAGAGAGAAAGAGAGAGTGAGGGAGAGAAAACTTAGGATAATTTAAAATGAGAAGGAGAATGCTATTTTGATTTAGTTTGTAGATTTTAAGAATGAGAAATTGATACTTATAGGTGATTAATCGTGGTGACTTCGAAGGAAGAAGGACTAGCAAGAGGAAATCAGATTCCAAACTTCTGTAAGTATGCACGGTTCTTTATTTCAGTAATACTTTTGTTACCCTCAAGTTAAATGCAATCATTATTCTTTACTGTTGTCAAATTCTTTATTATTGTCAAGTGAATGATCATACAAATTACATGTACATTTTATGGTCTTATATGATAAAGTTTATGTTATATGGAATGAGATGATATGAATACTATTTGAATGCTTGTATGTGCATGTTGAAAGGATGGAGTTCACCCCCTTATGGTACTAGCTGGGGACGCTGTACTCGTGCACGATAAAATGGTAAAGGATATGGAAAAGGAAAATGGTAAAGGAGTACCTTTATGGTACTAGACGGTGACTCCTGTGACGGTTGTAAAATATATGAAAAGAGAAAGCTAAGTATAATGATATGAATATGGAAATGAAATGAAAAATATGGCTTTATGATATGATATGTTTAATGTTATGTTAAGTATGAAATCATTTTATGTTATGTTCATATGAAATTGACATCCAGTATATTACACAGTTGCCTTGTTTACTGTAGTTTAGAATTGTGTATTACTTATTGAGCTTTAGCTTAATGTTAGTTGTTAACATTTTCAGATAAGCTTAAATTAAACAAATGAGTAGAAGGGGCGGCAATGTTTATCGTAGGGGAGGAGCTCCAGAAGAAAGATAATTATGAATTTATTGAGGTTTATGTTTATGTGTTTTCAATTTAATGTTTTAGATGCTCTTTCAAATTATTATGGAAATAGTTTTAGAGATTAGAAATTTTAACCTATTGTCCGACCTTTGTTCCCGTTTTGCCTGCGCGAGCTCACCGGGTCGGGTCATGACACTTAACACTAAAAAAAATAAAATATGGGTTGTTCAACTGAGAGATTAGAGAATAAGATAACATCAATCTTGAGGTTCAAATTTCTATATAAAAAAAAAAAAAAAACACAACGATACTATATTTTGGATCATAGAGGGAAACGGATACGGTCATCAAACGCTCTGATTGGTTCTCGAAAACGGTCATGTCCATTAACTGGAAGGAACCTGCGGTCGCCGCCGCACCGTGCCAATTGGATTCGGCGTGTCGCTTTGCGGATATTTAA
>NW_021532689.1:0-364 GCF_001605985.2 Dendrobium catenatum | reverse complement strand
TATATATATATATAAAGAGAGAGAGAGAGAGAGAATACAATCTTTTTTGAGGCTACGAAAAATAAGATTGAGACATACTGACATAAATTTGAAAGAGAAATAGCAAAAAGAAAAGTTTTACTAAAATTTTAGGTAAATATATTTATTGAGGGATACATGCATATATGAATTTCTAATAAATTATGTAAAAAATTATGCTATGCTAATTTATTAACATGAATATTTGTATTTAATTTCCACATTAATTAGTAGTAATAATAAGCGTCATATAACTAATCTCCTCCTAACAAAATTTTAATTTATCATTAATTCGCTCTTAATTTGGCAGTATATTTACCATAAGAACACCGTGTTGCAGCAATAC
>NW_021532688.1:0-204 GCF_001605985.2 Dendrobium catenatum | reverse complement strand
CCTCCTTAAATTTTTTTTTGTCCCCCCTAAAAAATTCTTTTGTCCTCTTTTGTCCTAACTTGCCCTAAAATATCTATATATTTCTTTAAATTTAGTTCTAATATTCTCTTTCATGCTTTTAATAACCGTTTAATTACACATTTTTTCTTAATTTTTTTTGCTTAATTTTTTTAAAAAACTTTTCGTAATATATAGATATATAAT
>NW_021532687.1:0-1115 GCF_001605985.2 Dendrobium catenatum | reverse complement strand
AAACTATTTGTGAATGGACCCCTCCGGTTGAGATTTGTATTCAACACGGCCATCATCGGGGTGTATTTAGGGTCATTTCCATTTGATTGAACATTGTCAACCTTATCAACTTGCCGATAGGACATTGAGTTTCATAGTCTTCGTGCCTATGTTTAGTGAATTCTTTTGATTTTAGGTCTTGAAGGTCTAATATGAATGTATTGAAATAAATACATCGGTCGCCACAATCATATATTTGTTTGAAGGTTCGAACTCTGTCGACTCCCATTGGTCCGTATAGAAGGATCAGGTTCGAACCCAAATTTACTTATTAATCCGCGCAACATCCTTAGATGTCACGTGTGTATCAATAACACGCTTGCTGGGGCCCATACGTGTTATGATTGTATTTACCCCTTTAGTGTACCTATGAGTATACAATTTATGGTGCACGTGCAGGGATATTTTGTCATATTTTGGTTGTGCAGATAATTGTCATTTGAATGCACAACATTTCATTTGAGAGCTTATACACGCCATCTGTCCGCTTGTACGAGTGTTGCAAATCCGATGGCAGTGCGTTGTACATTGTAGACGCTTTCTGTCTGCTTGCATAAGTGTTGCAGATCCGGTGGCATTATGGTCTTGATGTTATGAGGCATCTCCTCATCTTGATGTTGACTCCATCTTTCTCATTCACCGGGGAGGTCTTTTTAGGCTTTGAAATTAATGATTTCTGCTTTGAAGAGAACTCCTTTTGAGGTCGTCAGTGTAGTGGACTTGTTGTCTCTGATGTTTGTAAATATAAGAACTGTTTTCTTCTTGAGTATAGGATCAAGAAGGAATTTTAGAATACCGGGAAGTTTAGTTCGAATTTGCTCAAACATCTCCTCCATTCCGCTAGGGGGGTGTCCTTCTTGCATACATCATGTTGCCCTTTGTACCCAATGTACTTGTAGATCTTGGTCACCGTCATTGTAGATGACATCTTTGCTTGTGTCCGCAGTGGTTCGTTGTGCCTACGATATACACACTGTTGTTATCAACAAGCGGCTCATGTTCATTTGCAGGGACCCGTTGTATAAAACTATGCCTTCCTAGAAGTGTTCGTAAAAGAGCCATTATTTCTGCGTCAT
>NW_021532686.1:0-281 GCF_001605985.2 Dendrobium catenatum | reverse complement strand
TAATAATAATAATAATACTAATAATAATAATAATAAGTGTAACTCACCAACTTGTGGCTCTTAATTTTCACGCCCTATCCTCCTCACGGCTTATTTTGATGATGATGAGAGTTTTAATGTGAGAGTTCGTGAGGGTTATCAAACCCTAAAGAATTAGTCTTGATGTTAACTAAGAGAGGAGTGTGAATTGGTTGTTTAAAACAAATTATTTAACAAATAAAAAGTAAAAAACCCCTTGATGCCGAAGTAGAATTAATTTTACAATAATAATAATCAGATAT
>NW_021532685.1:0-210 GCF_001605985.2 Dendrobium catenatum | reverse complement strand
TTATGTGTTTATATATTTTTGTGTTTTAAAAAATAAAAAATAACAAATAAATTGAAAATTTTAATTACAAAATTGTACTCTTCATGGAAATTTCCTATATTCAAAATTGGTCATTCATTTAAGGGGAGCTAAAGAGAAATTTAGGATATAAAGATTAACTCAAATAATAATTATTTTGCCATCATAAAAAATGGAGAGATTGTTGAGATT
>NW_021532684.1:0-248 GCF_001605985.2 Dendrobium catenatum | reverse complement strand
AAAGGAGAATTCCTACCACTGGAGCGTGAAGGCTTCATTTTGAGTTCAAAGGTAAGAATCTCTACTTGTGAATTGGGATTACTTCACTCTTTTCCTTCTTCCTTCTAGATTTCTTGTGAGAAGATCTGTCAAGGAGATCTGGTTCGCTGCCGACACTTGGAGAGTATGAATAGCCGAAAGGGTGGCTTCCTACACTTGGAGAGTGTGAACAGCTGTAGGGTTCTTTGCCCACACTAGGAGAGTGTGAA
>NW_021532683.1:0-582 GCF_001605985.2 Dendrobium catenatum | reverse complement strand
ATCATCTCCACCATCCCTCCAAATCGGCTCTCTATCCTTCCTTCCATGGTGTTGTTAGACTGGTCCAGCTGGTCCATACGGGACTGGCTCATGCATAGCAGGCAGAACCTCTCCACCTCCTGTATGCACCGATCAAACTGCCAAGGCCAGCAGAGCTATTTAGGAAGGATTTTTGAGGGAGCTATGAGGGAAATTTCAAAGTATGTGCTATTTAGGGATTTCAATTTGAATTTAATGTATTCAGTAGTATGTTTTGCTAGGGTTAGGACATCTTGAATTTGGCTGAAATTTGAGATCACTCTAAGGTTTTTGGGCTCTAATGACATCTAGAGATTTGGGAGAGCCATATCTTCCTCTCCAATTGAAGATTTATTTGTATCTTGTCTTTTCTTTCATAAAACTATCAATAAAAAAAGTGTTCATTTTTTTATTCCTGATTTTCTTATCATTGGTTTTCTGAAATTGTTGAAATCAAATTTTAGCCAAGGCTTTTTTAAAATTTTTGCAAGCGCTTCATATCAAATTGGTATCAAAGCGGTCTCCGGGCTGTCTTTGGATAATTCCTGTAGCATATTTTTCTAC
>NW_021532682.1:0-360 GCF_001605985.2 Dendrobium catenatum | reverse complement strand
ATGCTAGAATTTTTTAAGATTGAATTATAAAGGATTAGAGGAATCTAAAAAAACTTCATTTCTTTGAAAGAAGAGAATAATTAGGATGAGAGAAGTGGAAAATCAAAATGAAGTCTAAACAAAAAATCAAAATAGTGGCTAGTGACAGTAAGTCCAGAGAATATGCATATACTACTCAATTACTTTGGTGATGATGACTTATCTTGAATGGAAATAGTTCAAATATCTTGGGGCATGAATTACAATTTTTAAGGCAAGAGATAGACATAAGAGGTGACCCTAGGTTGTGGAGCTTGAAAGGTGGGGAGGAGGATAAGAATTAAATAAAAAGCTATTGTAAAAAATAAATTAATAAGGGAT
>NW_021532681.1:0-429 GCF_001605985.2 Dendrobium catenatum | reverse complement strand
GAAGCTACAATGGCTGTCAAAGACACTTACCAAGTGTCTTGTCAAAGCTTAAATAGAAGATCTCAAAACTAGCTCATTATGCAACTTGCTGACTTTATCGTCCAGGCCAATATAAATATTGGCCTAGCTGATCCGCGTAAATTACGCTCAATCAGCCTGATTGGTTAGGGACGATCAAAAGATTTTTGGTCATATCATCCAGGTCGATAGGATATCGTCCTGAATGATTAGTTCAAATTAGAGAAAAATCATCCTAAGCATCGCCCTGAATAGAAGCTGGCCGAGGACAAATTATCCTGGCTGATCCTATGATCAGTCTGGCCGATGTGATCGTGCAAATCACCATTAATTGCTTTCCTTAAATACTAGATCAAATTAGGCATAATTATCAACATTGTCCAGGATGATGATATAGATCATCCTGGCTGA
>NW_021532680.1:0-273 GCF_001605985.2 Dendrobium catenatum | reverse complement strand
AAGTTCATAGGGCTTAACATCCCGAACAAACTTTCAGGACACTTTGTAGGTATCTTTGGTAGCCATTGAAGCTTCATTCTTATGGGGGAAACTTGAAGAGAAAGCTTAAAAGGGAGTGAGAAACGGGTGAAGTCTGAGAGAGGGAGAAGATCTTGTGAGGGGGGTCTCAAGGGAGTGTGGAGGGGAATTCCGTAAGGTTGCTCCGGCAGGCTTGCATCTTAATACCATCGGTTCATGACTTGTCTCGAGGGAAGTTCACCAAAGAAGAAGATC
>NW_021532679.1:0-297 GCF_001605985.2 Dendrobium catenatum | reverse complement strand
ATTTCAGATCATATCAGAACAGAATGGTACGGAAACAAAAATCGTAATACAGAACAGAATCAGACATATTACATCAACAGAAGCAGAAATCATCATTTCAACAGAACAGATATCAACAGAGCAGATACGAAACTCAGATATCAGATATCAGATATATACATAATAGCTAAATGCCCTGACACTGACGGAATCTCTACGGATTCCGGCCCCTTATGCCTCCCTTCCCAGACACTGACTGAATCTCATAGGATCCAGGCCCCGTATGCCTCCCTTTGTGCTCACGGCACCAGAACAAAT
>NW_021532678.1:0-202 GCF_001605985.2 Dendrobium catenatum | reverse complement strand
GTCATCCCAGAAACTCTAGCAACATGATAATTTAAACCACTTTTTCTAATTGTATTATTGACTTCATCCCATCTAAATATGTTTTCAGTCATCAAGGTATGGGCTCTATATCCTTCAGTCCTAAGGTTTAGAAATGCACCAATGTCATGCTTAGTGATTTCTACTTGTTGCTTGAAGACAAAGGATCTAATGCAAGAGTGGT
>NW_021532677.1:0-231 GCF_001605985.2 Dendrobium catenatum | reverse complement strand
GTATGCATGTTATGCTGTGATGGATGCAGTTTAGGTCACCATACTAAGTGTGTCCTACAGTGAATTGTGCATGTGCGGGCTATGTACCTAACATGCCACAAGAGAAGCACCTAACACCAGGAAATGGGTTTACTAATCTATGAGTGTGGTGGTGCCTCTTCCTAAGGTTTTGTGATGCATGCTGTGTTGGGGGATTTCTAGGATGGCCTATTGTGAGTGATGCAATTTCTT
>NW_021532676.1:0-489 GCF_001605985.2 Dendrobium catenatum | reverse complement strand
TCAAAATTCTCAGAATCTCAAAACCAAACACATCAGATGAATCCGTATAGAAATCAGAACATAATCAGACAGATCTCAAATCGGACAGATCAGAATGAAACAGATCAAATCAGACAGCTGAACGGAATAGATATCAAAGCAAACAGAACTGTACGGAAAAAGAAGTCGTATCAAATCAGAAACAGAACAGATCAGATATATCAAATCAGAAACAGAATCGTACAGAATTCAGAATTTACAGAAATCAGAATCAGATTTACTTACAGAACAGATACGGAAATCAGAATCATATCAAATCAGATATCATATATTTAATTCATAGCTAAATGCCCTGATATTGACGGAATCTCTACAGATTCCGGCCCCTTATGCCTCCCTTCCCAGACACTGACTGAATCTCAGAGGGTCTAGGCCCCTTATGCCTCCCTTTGTGCTCACGGCACCAGAATAGATGTGCTTATAGCACCAGAATACATGTATAGTGCTTAT
>NW_021532675.1:0-258 GCF_001605985.2 Dendrobium catenatum | reverse complement strand
CTATAACTATTATCGGCTACTTGTATAAGCTCTTCACATGTTCACTGAAGCAATTATGTACCTATATATCTCAGATTTTTATTTATATGTTACATAAAATTAGTTAGTTTTAATTTTCCATACAACTTTTAGCTGTGTTTAAAAAACATAAATCGGACAAGAAATATATTCACTTCTAAAGATGAACTTGATAAATGATTTACATCATAAAATTAATTACTTAAATTTGAAGCCAAAATGGTGTCGAGATTCACAGGT
>NW_021532674.1:0-268 GCF_001605985.2 Dendrobium catenatum | reverse complement strand
GCATTTACATTATATATTTGCTTTTTGTGTGTACGAAAAATTTTAGGTACGTAATACACTAGTAAATAAATTTTAGGGCTCATGATTAGGAATAATAGGATATGTTTTTAAAAAACTATATATTTTTCATTTCCTTATTTACATGAGTCAATGCCATGCAAGGGTGAATGATGATTTGGAAACTATGTACACACACACATTAGGGGGTCAAAAAATAATATTTTAATTTTGGAACTAATCATACTGTATAATCCAGATCATACTATAC
>NW_021532673.1:0-257 GCF_001605985.2 Dendrobium catenatum | reverse complement strand
GGCGGTAGTCAGCAGGAACCCCGGCGGTGATCGGCAGGAACCCCGGCGGTGATTGGCAGGAACCCCGGCGGTGGTCTGCAGGTACTCCAGCGGTGGTCAACAGGAGCTCCGGCAGTGGTCGATAGGAACTCCGGCGGTGGTCGGTGGCAAAAGAGCTCCCAAATTCCTCCCTTCCTTCTCCTCTTCTCCTCCCTTCTCATGAGAAGAGTGGGGGCTATTTATAATTTTTTGAGAGTGGCATGGCTTGTAAATATATG
>NW_021532672.1:0-240 GCF_001605985.2 Dendrobium catenatum | reverse complement strand
AGATGCCACCAATAAGAGGAATCACTTGCCACTCTAGCCTACTCCTAAACCTACCGAAGCTTAAAAGAAAATTGAGAAGAACAAAATTAAATTCATAACAAGAGATCTGGCAAAGAAAATAGCAGCATTGACCCATAATGTTAGCATACCAAGACAAAATAACATCCAGAATAAAGCCGCCATTGATACAGTTCAAGACCATAAGAAAACTAGAATTCGTAGCATTGGAAAAGGGCGATG
>NW_021532671.1:0-328 GCF_001605985.2 Dendrobium catenatum | reverse complement strand
CCAGCTAAACCACCTAAATGATTTTAAAATATGAGTTCAGTCTTTTAATGTTGAGTGGTATGGACGTTATTTAAGAAAAGTTTTGAGAACGGGGCTGACATCTAGAGCAGATCCTCACTGGCCCCTTTGACTTATATTGGGTTTTTGATGTCTAAATAAATGCAATTAAATATTATACTCTTTTTAATTTGTTACTAATGCGATGCATGATAATCGACTCGATTGAATGCAGAATTGGTATGTAGCAGTTTAAAAATTTTGGCTTATAAAATAGGTTTAGGGATAATCAATGTATCAAATGGAATAAATCTAAAAACTTTATGACATT
>NW_021532670.1:0-469 GCF_001605985.2 Dendrobium catenatum | reverse complement strand
GTCGGAACGGAAGTTATGACATCAGGATCGGAGATAAAAACGGGAGTTCACTCGCTGTGAAGTCACTTTCTCCCTGTCGTGGCTCCTTCGGTGCTGGTCGACTTCGCTCTATCGAAGACGTTCCCTTCTCTGTCGGATCGAGTGCTCCGACATTTTGATCGGGACTAGAACAGGAGCTCGCGGGCTGTGGAGTAGTCTTCCTCCCTTCAGCCGCTTCTTCCGATCCTTCGTGGCTGTACGACTTTGCTCTTTCGCCGACTTTCCCTTCCAGTCGGACCGGAAGACACGACATTTTGACGGAAGCAGGAACGGGAGCTCTCCGTCCGGGAGATCGCACGCGTCGCTTCTTCTCGGCTCCTTCTTGCTGTCCGACTTGGCTCCATCCGACTTTGTAATATCAAAAATCTGCTCCAGGATCGTCCAGGACGATCCGGATCGTCCTGGGACGATCAGTGGAAAGTTTGCTCCA
>NW_021532669.1:0-828 GCF_001605985.2 Dendrobium catenatum | reverse complement strand
CTTTAGGTTTTCTCAGGTCAAGACAGCAACCAAGGATTTCAAAAATGTTGAACAAGAGCTCTTAAATAGAAGAGTTTCAAAGGAGCTCATTAATTGCAAGTTGCCGACAATATCGTCCAAGACGATATGGACATCGTTCTGGCCGATCAGTACAAATCTCAGAAGATCGGCAAGAGCATCGCCCTGAATCTAAACTGGATGATTGAAAATTAGTTTGATCGTCCAGGACAATCTCACGATCGTCCAGGCCGATTAGTTCAAATCAGAGGCAAGTCGTCCAGAGCATCGCCCTGAATCTGTGCTGGCCGATATTAATCGTCCAGGAGTAACTAAGTGTTTTTGAATAGATTGTCATGGCCGATCCTGTTATCATACCGGACGATGTAATCGTATCAATCTTCCTTAATTACTTCCTTGATTTGTCTGTTTAATTAAGGCATAATTATGAATATCGTCCAGGCTGATCCAAGATCGTCTTGACCGTTTTCCAAAAATATAGAATACCTTAATTATTTATGGTGGTAATTTCTTTCTATTTTGATCCTATTGTACTTTCCGATACACGTATCGTCCAGGCCAATTTGCTAATGAAGGCTGCCTTAATTAAGAACCCCTGTTTAGAATTTTTGTTTTAAGCCAGATCGTCCAGGATGATGTAAATATCGTCCTGACCGATTTGAGTAAAAATAGAAATTCTAAGTCTCTCAAATGTGTGAGTTTATGGTTACTTTGCATTAGTCATGCCAAAGATTACAATTGACTCAAGAGAGGAAAAATAAATTTACAGACTAACTCAACCCTAATCTACCCCATCTTGAGCTAGCTCCA
>NW_021532668.1:0-320 GCF_001605985.2 Dendrobium catenatum | reverse complement strand
TTATATTATGTTAAAAAATAAATAAATTTGGTGTCTTAGTGGCTCTTTCAACATGTTGGGTGTAGTTTGTTATTAATAATTTTAGTTTATAAAGCTTTACTTTGTGTCTCCTATAGTTTATAATTTGGTGTCTTAATGGCTCCTATTGTTTATAAAGCTTTTCTTTGGCCATAGCAATTGTAATGATATATTTATGTGGTGTAATTGTTTCTTCATGTTTCTCAAAATCAATTTGGATTCATGCCGGGTAGGTCGACTATGGAAGCCATACCTTTATTAAGAAATTTGATGGAAAAATATAGAGAAAATAAGGAGGATTT
>NW_021532667.1:0-318 GCF_001605985.2 Dendrobium catenatum | reverse complement strand
GCGTGCGAAGCCTAAAACGATGTTTTCGGGTTTTACACAATAAATAAAAAATATGCTCGTCCACAATTTTACATTTCTATTCATCTTCAAAATGTATATACAACAAAATCTCTATAATACAGAACATAACTACATATAAAATAAAATAGAGTAAAGAATAGTCATGACTATATAAAATCAGAAAAAAAAAATACCTATACAGACTCAGACTATTAAAACCTACAATCTCAGCTACTCAAATGACTCCTTACCCTTGCCCTGAGTGTAAGCCAATACAGTTCAGCAAGTCATACCCACTAATCTAAATTTTTAATATTT
>NW_021532666.1:0-389 GCF_001605985.2 Dendrobium catenatum | reverse complement strand
CGAATAACGTTCGGTTCGATTGGAGATGCCATAATGAGCTCCATGGCAACTTCCTTTTCCCTACACATTGCTTCAATTATGTCAATGTATGCCAACCTTATCTTCAAAGAAGGTGATAGCTTGTTTGTTGCAGACCAGTAATCTTAGTGATAGAGTGTGAAGAAGTTGATCACCATTGCAAAAAGGCTCAAGCGTAAGATGAGTGCTTGTGTGAATGATTTAAAATTAGGGCTAAAGATAAAAAGGGAAATTGGAGCAACGACTATCATGATCATTGTTCTACCTTTACGTTCTTCCCGCTATGTGTGAAGTCATAGCATGATTGGATGGCGCGGGGGTAGGGTTGTCAAAATTGGTTTTCGGGTTGAGTTCGGGTCATACCCGGATTT
>NW_021532665.1:0-401 GCF_001605985.2 Dendrobium catenatum | reverse complement strand
TGACAGATAGAAGTCCAGCGTTGAGTAGAAGTTCGAAGGTATTCTTGTGACTGGCACAAGTTTGGCAACATGCAGAAGTCGGATAATGGTCATAAGTTTAGCTGACTAGGAATGGTCCGATGAAGGTCAGGCAGTAAGTCTGGCGACAGTCGGCGGCTGGGTGGAAGTTTAGCGGAGGTCCTCGGCAGGGTGGAAGTTAGGCGACGATCGACGGCGGGGTGGTGGTCCGACGTCGGTCAGGATGAAGTCAGGCGATAATCGACGATCGGTGGCCACGTGGTGATCCAACAACGGTCAGGGTGAAGTCTGACGGTGGTCGGCGGTCTGGTGGTAGTTTGACAACGGTCAGGCTAAAGTCTGACGGCGGTCGACGGCCAGGTAGAATTCTAGTGGCCGTCGGT
>NW_021532664.1:0-326 GCF_001605985.2 Dendrobium catenatum | reverse complement strand
AAAACTAATCCATAAGTATTATATTATTCATTTCTAAAATTAGAAGTCAATTTTACATATACACATATAGTGGATAGGTTAAATGCAAGCAATAATAATAGTGACTAATTAGGATAATTATTATGATCTTTCAAAAAAGAATAATTACTTTGATTATTACAAATTACTTTTAGACTGTGATGTTTTTTTTTTTAATTAAAACCCACAGAGGGGCCTACGCGTTAATTTTAAAAACTCAGTTACAAAGTCCTTAGAAGGCTCCTCTAGCTCTCTAATGCTCGAAAGAGCTACAAAATAAAAAGAAACCAAAATACCTATGAGCCAGA
>NW_021532663.1:0-266 GCF_001605985.2 Dendrobium catenatum | reverse complement strand
GATAGATTCAAAATGCTTGATCTTATCACACTTTAGTATCATTTTAGTTTCCAATAATATTGATTGATAATTCTTAATGTCACAACAACTAGAATTACATATCATATTTAACCTTTGTTTTACTAATTCTAAGTCTTTATTTTTTTAATGATTCTAATGTTATATTTATTTCATGGGATGTCTCACCGATTAAAACCATATTATTTGTGAAAAGCTTACGCCAATGCTTCTTACTTTGAATATACTTTGTAGTTGTCTCTATTGTT
>NW_021532662.1:0-276 GCF_001605985.2 Dendrobium catenatum | reverse complement strand
TCAAAGAATTCCTATTGTCTGAATTGAAGTCCTGCATAAGAATTGGATGGAAGGTTCATCTAATCTTGTTTGCAAGCAGTTGGGATTATTGGATATCTCCAACCTACTGTCGTGTTAATGTCAATCCCGAACTGCACCCCAAAGGAGCTCAATGGAGTTCTTCTTCCACTAGATGTCATACCCAGGGTCTGGAATGTACCTCAGCAACATGGAATATGATGAAGGGATATAAAACCCATTTTATACTTGCAAAAAGAAAGTTTATGTTCAAGTGAT
>NW_021532661.1:0-207 GCF_001605985.2 Dendrobium catenatum | reverse complement strand
CACGTTGGCATTATTCCATTAATTGAGAAAGAATAGAACAGGCAACGTTTCCAAATAGCAAGGGATGTAAAATGAGAAAGAATTTAATGCCTTGGCTTGGGATTTCAATGCCTGAAACGGGTGTGTTGGTGGGCTGAAGTGGGAGCAGCTGTGGGGAGTGGTTGGGAGGAATGGTCGGGAAAGGACAGCTGGGCTGGCCGGCGGGAG
>NW_021532660.1:0-219 GCF_001605985.2 Dendrobium catenatum | reverse complement strand
AATCCTTTTTTTTTTTTTTTACTTTGTAGTCATCTCTGATCATGAGGATTCTTACTAGTTTATCCAATATTTGTCGTATGTTATATGTATATTTTTTATAGCAATTTAATTGAAAATAGGCTCTAAAGACGAAAGGTCAAATTGAGATCGCAATAAAAAATATTAAAAATAAATTATTCTAACTGATCTGCTTATACTTTCTAGAAGTATAATAAAAAA
>NW_021532659.1:0-214 GCF_001605985.2 Dendrobium catenatum | reverse complement strand
CAAGCTATATATAAGCATTGTACATGTTATATACAAGTATTATACTCGCTATATAAAAGTATTATATACATTATGTATAGGTTTATACAAGCATTATACATACTATTTCTAATTTATACACACTATCTATAAATAATAAACATACTATGTACAAATTTATACATGCTATTTATAAGTATTATATATATTATTTATAAGTTTATGCACACTGTGT
>NW_021532658.1:0-277 GCF_001605985.2 Dendrobium catenatum | reverse complement strand
TTTTTGACTTGGATTCAAAGAAAACTTGGGTGTGAATTAGGACTATACAAAGTGATCATGGAGGTGAATTTGAAAATGAAAGATTTGAGAATTTTTGTAAGGAGAAAGGAATTGATCACAACTTTTCTACACCTAGAAACCCTTAGCAGCATGGGGTAGTCGAAAGGGAAAATTGAACATTAATAGAAGCCGCCTGAGCAATGTTGGCAGAATACTCACTTCCTAAATACTTTTGGGCTGAGGAGGTTAGCACTGCATGTTATATTCTGAATAGGAT
>NW_021532657.1:0-301 GCF_001605985.2 Dendrobium catenatum | reverse complement strand
TTATGACCCGGTTAGAAAAGTAGATGTATTATATTTGACTTATATTAAGAAAGGCAGATGTAGACCTAAAAATACTTGGTTAAAAATATTAAAAATGATATTTCTTTATTAGATTTAAATGAGAAATTGACTTTTAACAGGACAAAATGGAGAAAAAGGATTCATGTAGCGGACCCCATGTAGTGGGACAAAGGCTTGATGTTGTTGTTGATACATTGATGAATTACATAAGGAATCCAATGGGCATAAAATAAATCCTGATTTCTCAATATGTCGATCAAGGATGAATCTTGTACAAGCA
>NW_021532656.1:0-240 GCF_001605985.2 Dendrobium catenatum | reverse complement strand
ATATATATATATATACATCAATAAACAAATCTACGAGTTAAGAAGATATTGCAAGCTTATAAGATCAATTTCATCATCACATAGACAGAATATGAAACACAATGTATAGTCTATCCTAATGCAAAGTAACAAATAATCAATGAGAGTGCAAAACTCTTAGCAATAAAAAGTTGTGAAAAAAATTAACTTCTAATGATTATGTAGATATCATTGATATCCATATATACCTAAGTAATTTAT
>NW_021532655.1:0-211 GCF_001605985.2 Dendrobium catenatum | reverse complement strand
CCAAAAATCAAAAGGAATATTGTCAAACAGTGGAGGTTTAGTGATAGATAACCCTCAGGTGTGTTTCAGTTTCCAAATGTAGCCATCTACGTTAATCAAAAAGTAGTTCAAACTTATGATTTTGAAACCTGCTCTGATACCACTTGTTGAGTCTTATAATTAGATTCTTAAACCTAAGTGAATGTCTCAAGGCTACTAAGAGGGGTGGGGG
>NW_021532654.1:0-225 GCF_001605985.2 Dendrobium catenatum | reverse complement strand
GCCTATATATAGGGCATTTAGCTATTGTAATAGGATGATGAATTTGATATGAAAATTTTGTGTTTTTCACATTTGTGTTCTTCTTGAGAGAGGACGAGAGTGAGATTCCTATGGGAAGGAATCGAAGTTGTCACCAGCCGCAGGATGGGTCCGGGCTCGTGAATTGAAGTCCCTTGAAGAAGGGCAACGTGATAGGAAGTGCTTGTATTCACAAGCAATCCTAAC
>NW_021532653.1:0-264 GCF_001605985.2 Dendrobium catenatum | reverse complement strand
CAAGGATTTGTAGTTTAAAAGATTTCAATCAGGGACTACAATATGCAAAAGAATGTATCTAGTGCCATATATGATGCATGAAACAGATACGAAATATCCTTAGATCTATTGATGTGATGCATGTAAGTGAAGCATAATGTGAGGTAAGGTGTGTAAAAACAAATACATGCATGACATTCAGAGTAAAGAAAAAATAAATAAACACACCCTAAGGATACCCTCCAGGTAAGGTACCCGCACAAAAAATCATCATAGTCATGCCCA
>NW_021532652.1:0-251 GCF_001605985.2 Dendrobium catenatum | reverse complement strand
ACAGATGAAGATGATGTTACTCCTGCTAAATCTCGGAGAGAATGCCAGTCCATGGACGAATGGAGTAGGCAGGTCGAATTTTCAAATGATGATTATGACTACGTCTCTATTTATATGAACACGGTGCAGAATGTGTTCTCTAGAAGAATTGACAGCCTATCAATTTCAGATAGTGTACTCGTAGCCACACGTGTTCCCTTGCAACACTTCAAATAACTTATTTCGTGCGAGGTGCATAAAGTTGAAGAACT
>NW_021532651.1:0-310 GCF_001605985.2 Dendrobium catenatum | reverse complement strand
CCTGGACGATCTCTTGGCTTTTGTCACCTCGTACTGTACGATAGTAATCGTACCATACGATGAACAGAGATGACATCCGATCGTCCAGATCATCGTCCTGTATGAATAGTATCTTGTTGAATCGTACCGTACGATATTATATCGTACAGTACGAATTATTTTTGCACTGTTCGTACATCTTCGTACCAGGACGACGGCTGTTTATGAAGATCGTACTGTACGATGTTGAATCATACTGTACGAACAGTAACGGCTACTTTTGAATTCAGAGGTTTTTGGAGCCTTTTTTAGATATCAATCAAGTTCTTTT
>NW_021532650.1:0-412 GCF_001605985.2 Dendrobium catenatum | reverse complement strand
TTAATGTTCTTAGGGAAATGAATGGTGATGCTACTGTTGGACCTGATGGTTTCACGACTAAGTTCTTTCAAAAGTCTTGGGACATTGTGAAGGATGATGTCATTTTAGCTGTGCATGATTTCTTTAAAGGTAATCCGTATCCTAAGTTTTTTTCATCTGCGAATATTGTTCTTATTCCGAAAATTGAGGGAGCTAAAAGGTGGAATGAATTTAGGCCCATTAGTTTGTGTACTTTTTTTAATAAACTTAATTCTAAGATTATTGCTTCTAGATTAGCTTCTATCTTACCTAAAATTATTTCCTTAAATCAAACTGGGTTTGTTAAGGGGAGAAGTATTAGTGATAACATTTTACTTGCTCAAGAACTTGTTAATTATATTAATACTAAAGTTTCAGGGGGTAATATTATTTT
>NW_021532649.1:0-238 GCF_001605985.2 Dendrobium catenatum | reverse complement strand
TCATCGGATAAAGATGCTTCTAAATCCTTGTTAGAGCAAATTAAAAACTGTTCTACTGCAGCAGTAGAGAGAAATGATATTAACACTGAAGATAAAAATGCTAATATTAGGAGCATCATTGAGGCTGATTGTGTGGAAAAGGCTAATTCTCATTCAGAAGTTATCAAGGGGGTGGGTTGTTTGCGAACTCTTGTAAATCCCGAGGGATTACTTGCGAACTCAA
Source organism: Dendrobium catenatum (assembly GCF_001605985.2). Lineage (NCBI taxonomy): Eukaryota > Viridiplantae > Streptophyta > Magnoliopsida > Asparagales > Orchidaceae > Dendrobium > Dendrobium catenatum. The sequence goes on along the minus strand of NW_021532649.1, from coordinate 15 downwards.
GCATACCCTTTCAAA
>NW_021532648.1:0-2201 GCF_001605985.2 Dendrobium catenatum | reverse complement strand
AGCTGGACTTCATCCCAATCGTTGACCACCGACGGACTTCTGCCAGTTCGTCGACCGCCGTCGGACTTCCACCAGTTCACCGACCGCAGCTGGACTTCATCCCAACTGTTGACCACCGACGGACTTCTGCCAGTTCATCGACCACCACCGGACTTGTACCAGTTCACCGACTACCGCCGGACGTCCGCCCTCCCGCCAAATATTATCGGACTTTCATAGTTTGTCGTCCGCCATCGGAATTCCGCTAGTCCGCCGAACACCGCAAGACTTCCGCTAGTCCGCCAACTACAGTCCTCCCAACCACTGTCATCCAACTACGGTCCTTTCGATCTCCCTCATTTGCAAACTATGGTCCTTCGGACCTCTGTCGTCTGCCGACTACATTCCTCGCCGACTATGGTCCTCCCGACCTCCGTCGCCTGCTACCTATGGTCCCCTCGACCTTCGTCGCCCGCCGACTACAGTCCTCCCGACCCTTGTCGCCCGCCGACTATGATCCTTCTAACCTCCATTGTCTGCCGACAACGGTCCTTCCGACCTCCGTCACCCGGTGACTACGATTCTCCCGACCTCCGTCGCAATACAACGGTCCTTCTGACCTATGTCACTCACAGACTACAATCCTTCTGACCTCCGTCACCCACCGAATATGATTCTCCGATCTACATCGCTCGTCGATTATGATTTTGCCACCCCAAACAAACATCGATTCGACCTCTTCCATACAGGTTAACGTTATCGAGTGAACCTCTGACAAACAACCTCGGATAGGTCAAACATCCTTAGTGGATTTTATCAATCTCTTCCACACAGGTTAACGTCATCAAGTGAAGCTCTGACAAACAACCTCTGATAGGTCAAACATCCTTAGTGGATTTCCTCGACTTCTTCCATACAGGTTAACGTCATCGAGTGAAGCTCTGACAAACAACCTTGGATAGGTCAAACATCCTGAGTGGATTTCCTTGACCTTTTCCATATAGGTTAACATCATCGAGTGAAGCTCTGACAAACAACCTTGGATAGGTCAAACATCCTTAGTGGATTTCCTCGACCTCTTCCATACAGGTTAACGACATCGAGTGAAGCTCTGACAAACAACCTTGGATAGGTCAAACATCCTGAGTGGATTTTCTCAACATTTTTCATACAAGTTTAAGTCATCGAGCAACGCTTCGACAACAACCTTGGATAGATAAATAATTCTTGATGGCTTTCCTGGACCTCTTCACATAGTTAAACATCTTTGATGGATCCCATCAACCTCTTCCCTGAATCATTTTGAGGCACTTCTTAGTTCCTTCAAAGAAGGATTGAATCCTCAATAGGCTTCCACTAGCATTATTAGACTGTTGCGGTTGACATAATGTTTGACCCCCACTATCAAATTGTCAGTTATATGCCCCCGTCATCATGCATACCTTATATCTTCAACAAAATGCAGCTTAATTATCATCATCAGCTCATCGTCTGTTCTTTAACGTCAGAATACCACCTAACCACTTCCAAGAGGCATTCATTGGCATACTCCATGCATTAAAGGATCGACTTACAATCGTTGAATCTCTCCCCAAGGGAGGCCACCGTCGGGTTGTTTCTACATTTTGCAAGAAAGCAAAATTTCAATCGCCACCTATGCTCCCCGAGCTACCAATCCAAGTAAAAAACTTGGACCGGCACAAGAGAACCAGGCTTTGATCGCCGCCAATGTTCGCTTTGATCGCCACCTATGCTCCCCGAGCTACCAATCCAAGTAAAAAACTTGGACTAGCACAAGAGAACCAAGCTTTGATCGCTGCCAATGTTCGCTTTGATCGCCACCTATGCTCCCCGAGCTACCAATCCAAGAAAAAAATTGGATCAGCACAAGAGAACTAGGCTTTGATCGCCGCCAATGTTCGCTTTGATCGCCACCTACGCTCCCCGAGCTACCAATCCAGAGGAATGCTTGGACCGGAACAAGAGAACAAGGTTTTGATCGCCGCTGACAACCCCCGAGCTACCAATCCAAAGAGAGGGCTTGGACCGGCACAAGAGATTGTGCTTTTTTCCTTCCCCCTAAGGGGGTATTTATAGTTGCTTAAGGGAAAGATGAAAGGCCTTTATAGAAATTTCTATTTAAAAAAAAAAAAGAATTAATATATTTTTGGAATTTTAAAAGCCACACACAACATATATTTATGAAACTATTATTAATAATT
>NW_021532647.1:0-293 GCF_001605985.2 Dendrobium catenatum | reverse complement strand
GTGAGATTCGATGGTTGCGATTCGGAAATGTGAAGCATAAACGATAAATGGAAAAATGAAAACCCTCATTTGGGTGATCTTCTTCCCGACTTCCCTGCTCCTTTCCACTTCGCTTTCCCCATCTCGGCATCTCACTCATTCATGAACCAAGAAGCCAACAAGGCAACAACGTCTCCTGCAGTCTACTCGTTCACAAAGCCAGAAGCCAATGGTCAGAAACCATTTAGGCATCTCCTGCTCCTGGTTTGTTTCTAGATGAGTTTTTTTTTTTTTTGGCAAAATCCACTGATTTC
>NW_021532646.1:0-271 GCF_001605985.2 Dendrobium catenatum | reverse complement strand
GGCCCCTTTGAGGGTTTTAACTAAAAAAAAAAAAAATCTTGTTACATGACTATGAATTATTTTATATGAAATCAAATGATTCTATTTTTGATATGTATACAAGATTCACTCAGATAGTCACTTCATTGCATGCTTTGGGTAGGGAACTAATGAACGTTGAAATGGTTAACAAAATTCTTCGTTGTTTGCCTACTATATATGATGTTAAAATAACTGTTATTACAAAGTCTAAATATTTGAATATTTACTATATTGATAATCTTCTTAATTT
>NW_021532645.1:0-254 GCF_001605985.2 Dendrobium catenatum | reverse complement strand
GAACTGGCCCAAGATAACCAAGAGGGGGGGTGAATTGACATTTTAAAAATTCTTTTCACAAAGAAGTAAAAATCTCATAAACCAAAATCACACCACAAGAAAAAATAAGCCCTGGAATTTAAAGTGCAGAAGCAAGCAATAAGAACACAGAAATTTATAGTGGTTCGGACAACTCGACCTACGTCCACTCCTCGGAGACTTCCTCCGAGTATTGCATTATAATCGTGAATCTCCTTTAGCCCCCACAGCTAGGC
>NW_021532644.1:0-220 GCF_001605985.2 Dendrobium catenatum | reverse complement strand
CTAGTTGATTCTTATTTGCCACATGGTGTAACTTAATTTCTTAAGAGATATTTAAGGATTCTCTTAACTACAGTCAAGTGGGAATAATTAGGATCAGCTTGAAAGCTAGTACAAAGATAAATACTAAACACTATATCAGGTCGCCTAGCAGTTAAGTGAAGCAGTGATCCAATCATTTCTATGTACTTTTTTTTATCAACAAATTTTCCATTTGAGTTAT
>NW_021532643.1:0-319 GCF_001605985.2 Dendrobium catenatum | reverse complement strand
AAATAGCATAAAATAAAGTGGTATGTATGTAAAACCCTCTTTTATTTATTAACCTTAAATACTAAAAAAATAATAAAAACCATATAAAATAATGTTAAATATTTCACATATTTTTCTAAATTTTGACAAGTTTTAAAAATCCATCAAATTTTATTGAAACGAGCTCGAATTCAAGCTTGCTTTTCAATTAACAAGCCAAGCTCGATAAGGATCTAAACTCGACTCAATCATTTACACCCCTATTATAATACATCAATACCCTTCATATATTCTGATGATTTAATAGTTCATTCGGAGCATCCGCATATTTAAATTTAGA
>NW_021532642.1:0-275 GCF_001605985.2 Dendrobium catenatum | reverse complement strand
TACATATACTTATTTTATATATTATATATAGTTTTATAAAAACACCAACTACTCTATTAACTATTTATCTAATGAAAGCCCTTAAAACTACTCGATAATCTCCTATTATTAATGCTTTGATGCTAATCCAGACACACTTAGTGGACTTGTGGTTGTCTAATAATTTCTACTAAGGGATCCATCAACATTTCAAATCTTCTCCTTAGATTGAGAAGTGGCACATATATCACCGTGAAATGCCTCGGTAAGTATATCCTAATATCATTTAATGAGTT
>NW_021532641.1:0-415 GCF_001605985.2 Dendrobium catenatum | reverse complement strand
CCTCCAACCTCTCTTTCTTAAAACCTACAAAACCATAAACCCTAATTTTTTTCCTCACTTCCACTCACCAAACCACCTACATCCTTTCACAAAAAATATTCCTACACACCTCCTACACCCTTCCAACAAAAAAAATTTTCATCCTTAATTTTCTCTCTCTAACCTAGAGAGAGAAAATTTTCTCTCTAGAATGAGAGTGAAATTCACTCATGTACGGCTCTATTTCCATCCTAAGCGTCTCCCCTTCCCACCATACCTCCAAATACCATGCCTAGAGAGAGAAAAAAATTTCCCTCCTCTCTTTCTCTCTCCAAAAATGAGAGAGAGAGATTTTTCTCTCTCTAACCCCACTCCCCTAATCTCCCACACACTCTAAGTCCACTCCACCAGAAAAACCCATAAAATCCTCTCTTTC
>NW_021532640.1:0-878 GCF_001605985.2 Dendrobium catenatum | reverse complement strand
ATTATAATTAATTAAAAATAATAACTGTAATTAATTAAAATTAATTAAAATAATTAAAACAATTAATTAAAACCAAATAAATTTCTCCCTCCCCCCACTCTCTCTGTTCGGGAGATTTACGGGATTTGGTCGAGAGGTGCGTGATTGGGAGAAGGTTACCTTCACACACAGAGAGCTCCCTTGGCTACTTCCGATCAAAATGTAGTAACTTCTGATCCAACGGGTAAGTGAAGTCGTGGACGGAGCGAAGTCGGACAACTAAGGAGCTTCACAGTCCGGCGAGCTCACGTTGTTGCTTCCAATCAAAATGTAGTAACTTCCGATCCAATCGGTAGGGGCGGTGTCGAACAGCTACGAAGGAGGCGAAGTCGAATAGCTAAAACGGAGCCGGAGAAGCTACGAGCTCCAGTTGTTGATCCCGATTAAAATGTCGTGACTTCCGGTCCGATGGCAGGGGAAAGTCGTCGAAGGTAGCAGCGTCGAACGGCTACGCGGGAGCATAAGAAGTGATCGAAAGGGAGAAAGTTATCTTCACGGTGAGCGGCTCCCGTCCGTTGCTTCCGATCAAAATGTCGTTGCTTCCGATTCAACCAAAAGGCAGGGTCGTCGAAGGTGCGAAGTCGAACGCCAATGAAGGTGCCGGAGAAACCGTGCGAAAGGGAGAAGATTATCTTCACAGCCGATGTGCTCTTGTTGCTTTCGATTCTAAGAGCGGGAGGGATCGCGAAAGTGAGCTCGGGAGAGGAGAGCAGCCGAAGGCCTCCTCTCTTCTTTCTTTTAACGACGCCAGAAGATCGTGCGGAGGACGTGTGAGACGCGACATCAGTCGTGCGCGACGTACGGAGTTCGGCGCCGAACAGGTACGTTAACTCTTTTTT
>NW_021532639.1:0-353 GCF_001605985.2 Dendrobium catenatum | reverse complement strand
TTCTATTTAAGAGCTTTGCGAGTTATAAATGGGAGCTGTAGGATTACAGATTGTGTGAACTGACTGATATGAGCGAACAACAACAACGAAAGCTTGAAAAATAATGTTACCTTCACAGGGAACTCTCAATGCGACTTCCGAGCCGACGGGAACAACAAAGACGAAGGAGCAGCGACTCCAACAGGAACAACAAAGCCAAAGAAGCACCTAATATTTCAAAAAACTTCTTCACGCGGCGGAGCCTTGAAGCTGGAACGGGATCCGAAGGGCCACAAAATCAAACAGACAGCAAATCAGGGCAAAAACGCTTGGGTATTGAAACCGAACCTGTAAATATTTTTTTAACTACACTG
>NW_021532638.1:0-233 GCF_001605985.2 Dendrobium catenatum | reverse complement strand
TGACACATTTTGACCCGAAAATCGAAGATTGACCCGATTTTTGACCCGAAAACTAGCAATTATGGGTCAACCCCGGGTCATTCGTGTCGGGTTGGGTTGACCCGGACCCGAATCGGGACGGGTTCGGGTCCAGAAACCTGACATGTATTTAAAAACGGGTCAGGTTCGGGTTGACCCGAATAGTGCCGGGTCAATTCCGGGTTTGACCCGAATTGACACCCCTATTTGATAAG
>NW_021532637.1:0-1029 GCF_001605985.2 Dendrobium catenatum | reverse complement strand
ATATTTATTTATTTTTATAGTTTGACACGATTCAACAATATAAATTTTTATCAGACAAATACAAGATGCCAAAATGCTAAACTCCACTTGCACTAAAAATTTGAACAGATTTATATTCTTTACAGTACAATACATTTGCAACCATTTAAACAGTTTTGATGCCAACATTCGAACAGAGGTTGGAATTTTGGTTTATGCTTGTGTGTGAAATAAATGGCGTGAGTAACAGAGAAGGATGGGAGCAGTAAGTGATCGTGTGTAAAGATTTATAGCCTTGTGATTTCAAACTTTGAGAAAATCTAAACAATATAGTAAATCAGGTTAAGGAAACACAATCCAAGGAGAAGTAATATTGTATTACAGCGTTTATAAAAACAAATCCAAAATTCATAAATCAAAAGTTGCTTTTAGGTATTGAAATGCTCAAATGCCACCACAATCACACAAAAGTCGATAATGCATACTCACCGCAAGCGATTTTGCTTCTCGAACTAGATGAGACGACGGAGGCGGAGAAGAAGACGACGGAGTCAGAGAAGATGAAGGAGGTGGAGAATGCCAGCCACGCGAGAAGAATAGGGTTTTTTTTTTCTCGTGCCACATGAGCGAATACAAAGAGTCTGCTGTCCGCTCATAACGCATCCCAACCGTCCATTTTTTTTAGCGAACAGACCGGTTACAGGAAACAGGAATCGGTTTGCCGGTTTGGCGGTCAAATCGCCGGTTCGAGCGGTTTGAAGCCGATTTTCAGCAAAACAGGTTTTAGTTTGAACCGTGACCAACCGGCCGGCCGGGTCACGGTTCAACCGGTTGAACCGGCCGGTCCGGTCCGGTTTTAAAAGCCTTGATTATTATATTTATCGTTATAATTTCTATCCTTACTAAAAAAATTCTCCGCGGCGTGGGGAAATTATTGGGTTAGGACACCTGACGATGTCCGGAGCCAACAAAAATGCACCATATCACCTCCTACTCGGTACTGCTCGGTACTTATTACTTCACAGTACCGAGCTCAGTACTGCCCTGTAC
>NW_021532636.1:0-389 GCF_001605985.2 Dendrobium catenatum | reverse complement strand
TAAATATATATAATTAAACTAAAAATAAAAATTATTATACACATATAAATATATACTTACATGGGCTTTCCTAGCTCTCTCATCAATCCATTGTTGATCCTCCTGCGCTTATGAGTGCGACTATGCAATTTCACAGGAGTTGATTCTCTACCAAGCGTCTCTTTCTGTTAGAATTAAGAGAATTTTATTAATACAAATTAAAGAACAATTTAAAAAATATATTTAAAATTCATTATCAAACGACGCCTGTCCTCAGTATGTGGAACGGAGCCTCCTGTATGAAGTGAACTACCCAAGCCCCTAACATCAGAAGCTCTGTTCTGTCGATTTTGATCCCTCCTCCTAGTGTACTCTTCGCTGCCTCAAGCTGCATTCAACTCAGCCCATAT
>NW_021532635.1:0-317 GCF_001605985.2 Dendrobium catenatum | reverse complement strand
TCATACGCACGAACAGGCGAACTCCCAGCTCACACGGGCGTAGGCGTGAGGGATGTCGGGATTGACGTCGTAGGCCTAACGCGATCAGCTGGAGCCGGTCATGTTGACGTGGACAGGCGGACGGCTGGCCAGGTGATCCGACATTGCGACGTGACTACGCGGGAAAAATGAAAATGGGCAAAGGCGTATACGGGTCAGCTCGGGTCAGTTTCGGGTTACCGGGTTGACCCGGACCCAGCCTATTTTTTAAATGGGTTGAAAATTGAAACCTGAACCCGACCCATTTGTTAAACGGGTTGACCTAAACTCGGATTTTT
>NW_021532634.1:0-1896 GCF_001605985.2 Dendrobium catenatum | reverse complement strand
GTAAATTGCCTTTATAATTTAAAAGTTTGAAATAATTTTGTTTTTGGAAAATAGGAATTAGAAGGACAAAGGATAACAACTATTGGATACCAAAAAAACTCCTATAAACAGGAGTGTAAAATGACATTGTAGTTATTTACCACCATAAAATTTAAGCAGACAAACAACCAATGAAGGGAAGGTAATTTTGATGTGGGAAACATATAATTAAAAAAAAAAATTCATAGGACATACCCCATATGACAAATTCCACTGCTAGAAAAATTCATAGGACATGCTGATCCTGGGACATGCTGATCCTGTACAAGGACATCAGGGGATCAACCAGAAATCCTTAAGGGTAAATGAGCTATATGAAGTAGAGTTAATCATTTGGTCTTCAATGAAGTAGACTAACTTCATGGCAGTGGAACTGATGTCAGCTATAGTACTTGAATGGTTGTTAATATAAATGTTTTGTTGATGAATGGAAATTGGATTTTTTTTTTAACAAGAATTATGCACATCAGAATGGATGAAGGGAAGAAGGCTTTTACAAATAGCATTTTTTTAAGTTATGAATTCTCAGAATAAATTAAACCTAAGGCTTAATTATTATTAGTACGCTTTGCCATAGTCAATTCATGAATATCAGTAATATTGTTGATTCTTTTCTAGATTGAATAGGGGTTGTTGTTATGTCTAGAATCTTATTATGTTTATCAATCGGATTGTTATGTTGTCTCAGATCTCAAGTTTGTTGTGCTTGCTTGGGGGTGTAGGGGGTACCTTCTTGGATTTGGGTGCTTTGCAAAGAATTTTTTTTCCTCCGTACAACGCCCGGGCGCTGCGCACCCGACCACTTGACTTTCTCTTGTATTTTGAGTGTAATGAAAACATAGAGAACGGAGCATGTGAGACGAGAAGCAAGAAGAGAAATCTGTACTTATTTCTCCCAATTTTCATAGTTATTTTTTTGTGTGGTGTTGCTTCGTTTTTTTTTTCTATTTTAGATTTTTTTCACATTAAATCCTGATGTCTTTTATTTTTCCGCTGTTTTTACTTTCTTGTTTGTTTAGTCATTGTGGTGTTGACTCCTCATCCTTAACAATTGTTGCATATACTTCATCATCAAATTTCATGCAGATGTGGATAAAATGAAATAGCCTTTGGTTTGATCTAAATGACCACTAGATTTAGTGATAACCTAAATGACCACCAGTTTCAATCTTGGTTAGGCATTGATTGATGATAGCCTTTAATCGTTGTCATCACCACCTTGGTTGGGCATTGATCGATGGTAGCCTTTACTCATTGTCATCACCACTTCATTTAGAGATTGGAAAGTATAGTGATGTTCATAGAAACATCATAATAATTCTAGTGGTTCAAATTTTTGTGGTGTGGATCGACAGAAAGAATATAGAGATGTGCCTCTTCATTGCCCAAATTCAATTCAGTGAAAACCTAAATGCACGCCAATAAATAAAATGAACTCTTCCTCTTAAATGAAGATCATTATTACAAAATTAGCATCTAAGGTGGAATGTTTGCTTCATTGTAATTCTAAGAAGTTCAATGGGATTTCTAAAATATTAATGATCAAATGGAGGCGCATTGTGCTCCTCGTCAACTAACGCCAATGCCTTAGTAGCTAAAGTTGACGGCATGCATTCATCAACACCTACCTCCTCCTTACACTGACACAAGTTATTGTAATGAAGAAGACAATTGACTTTCGGTAGGGTAATCTAGTTTGGGCCATTTTGGACTCCAATCACTACAGGAAAAACACTGATTTCCGGCTGCATTTTCCGGCGGATTTCCGGCGGCCATGTTTCCGGCGGCTTTTAGACTTTTTTCCGACGGTTTTCCGGCGATCACATTTCCGACGGCTTTTCCGGCGGCTTTTTAACG
>NW_021532633.1:0-252 GCF_001605985.2 Dendrobium catenatum | reverse complement strand
GGTGGTCGAGCGGTGGTCTGTCGACGATCGAGCTGAAGTCTGGCTGCAGTCGGCGACCGGGTGGAAGTCCGGCTATGATTTGCGACCAAGTGGTGGTGCTGGAGAGCTTGAGGCTTTAGAGCTCTCTCCAATCTCTCGTCCCCTCTAATCTCCATCTTGCTTTTATTGTTGATAATTCGAACAGCATATTCAACCTATTCGATGAAATGCTCCATAGGATTTCGGTTTGCTCATCTTCCATTTTGTACTCTC
>NW_021532632.1:0-324 GCF_001605985.2 Dendrobium catenatum | reverse complement strand
GTCTGGACGAAAATTTTCTAGAGGACCAATCGCCACGAACGATAATTTAATTTTATCTGGACGAAAATTTTCCAGAGAACCGATCGTCCTGGACGATATTTAATTTCGTCTGTTCAACATTTTTCCAGAGGACCAGTCGCCACGGACGATAATATAAATTCATCTGGACGAAAATTTTCCAGTGAACCAATCGTCCTGTACGATATTTTATTTCGTCCTGGACGAATAGGACTTAGAAATTTTTCGAGCAAGTTCCTATTCGTTCCATATGCTCTATAGGAGATAACCGTCTGATCGTCCAGTACGAACTGGAAATCGTCCTGT
>NW_021532631.1:0-236 GCF_001605985.2 Dendrobium catenatum | reverse complement strand
AAAGTTTCTTCATACGAAGGCAAATAGAGGACGTACATTGCATAATATGAAAAATGTAAATATATAATGAACTCAAAATATTTTAATCAAAACAAGCCTACAAACAAAAGAAAGAAAATTAAAAGACTAGACAGAAAGTTTTTTTTAATCGAAAAAAAATATCCTCAAATAAATGAGACATCTTCTTACCTTTGAACAGAAGGGTCCCCAAGTACTTAATAGAAAGTGATTTGGAA
>NW_021532630.1:0-345 GCF_001605985.2 Dendrobium catenatum | reverse complement strand
CGCATGACTATATATTATCAAGTAACATAATGAGAGTGTTGACCTCTTTATTCGAGGTCAATTTCCCCGTAATTCTCTAGCACCTAGGTCTTCGTATCCTAGTTTAGATGTCGCTTCTCTAGGATTTCTCTTAGGTGGATGCCCACTGACGTAACGTTGACTCGGCCCTTTTATTCAACCCAAATCAAATCAAAGCCATTCGAAATTAATAAATATTAAATTCATGAAAATCAATACTAATCGAACCTAATTTTGATTAAATCACCATTAATCAGAACTCTTTGAGATAAATCTACCAAATATGAGGTTAAATCGACTCAAACTAAATTCAATTTTGAACGTAGG
>NW_021532629.1:0-244 GCF_001605985.2 Dendrobium catenatum | reverse complement strand
GTAAATTGTTCTTAGGTCGCTGCTTTTTTACCCCTATTAGTTCATCGTTGTACGCTTCGCATATATGTCGGATGTCTAAGGAGGCTGCGCCCCTTGGCGACCGTCGACCTACCCAATCAGGTCGTGGGATCAAGGGGCAGCACCCCTGCAGGGGTTTCCTCCGGAAAAAATTTGATTGTAAGGATATTTTTAGATTCTCTTTACTATTTCTTTTTATTTTTTGTTCATCGTCCCCTAGCAATAA
>NW_021532628.1:0-221 GCF_001605985.2 Dendrobium catenatum | reverse complement strand
GCTTAAGATTGAAAAAAAATTTACGGATTGAATCCAATTCCGGTCGTTTAAGGGGAAAATTTCCAACTAACGCAAAATCAAAAGGTTTAGCAAGATGTAGAAATTCCTCTTCCGAAAACCAAAGAGCAGTTAAACCACAAATCGTAGAGATACGACAATCTGGAAAAACCTTCGAGGAATCGATGCCAGATAATACCTCTTTAAACGATTTCGAGTTCTTA
>NW_021532627.1:0-313 GCF_001605985.2 Dendrobium catenatum | reverse complement strand
ATGATATGTATAGAAGGATCGAGTTAGAACTTAAATTCACTTATCGACTCGCGCAACATCCCTAGATGTCACATGTGTTCCCACAACATGCACGCTGGGGCCCATGTGGGTGTTTGGGGGAATTTTTTAATTAAACCCTGTCTACTCCATTTTACTTTCCTAGGAGAATCGGGTTTAAATTTAATAACCTGCGCAGCATCCCTTGATGTCACGTGTGTAATAATAACACGCTCGTCGGGGCCATTGCAGGTTTTATGATTGCTTTTACCCCTTTTAGTGTACCTATGTGTATACAAGCTACGGTGCACGTGCG
>NW_021532626.1:0-296 GCF_001605985.2 Dendrobium catenatum | reverse complement strand
GGTATAATAAAAAGTTGGAATACTCGATTATTGCAGGGCATCCAAGCAACAACATACTTTCTGAATTCTCATTTTCAGTATGACAAGAACTACTATTGCAAACCAAAAAGTTATGCAATGTCTTGTTGAATTACTTAAAAATAAGGACATTTGCTCTAAACTCACACTTGCAATGAATGAAGTGAGATTATTCCATGATGGCTAAGAAAGTTTTGAAAAATCAATTGCTTTAACAATGCAAAGGAAATGTAACCTGATAATTCTCTTTTTAATGTCACTTTGTACTTCTTTTAAAT
>NW_021532625.1:0-235 GCF_001605985.2 Dendrobium catenatum | reverse complement strand
CGCACCGGGGAAGGTGGAAGTGATTTTGTAAGGGCTTATCCACCTAGCTGTGGGGGCTAAAGGATAGACACTGAGTTTAGTGCAATACTCGGAGGGTGCCTCTGAGGAGTGGATGTAGGTCAAGGTTTGACCGAACCACTGTAAATCTAATGTGTTCTTTCCTTTATTATTTTTGCATTTAATTTCCACACTTTGATTTTTTTTTGTTGAATCTTGATTTGGTTTGCGTTTGTGT
>NW_021532624.1:0-253 GCF_001605985.2 Dendrobium catenatum | reverse complement strand
AGTTGAGCTCAAGTTAGATTTTATTTGAGTTTGACCCCATTAATTAAGCCACTATGTTGGACCTAGCAGTCATATCTAATTAAAAATAATAATTTAATGGTTAAATATGAGTTCAACGCTCATCATTTGTTATTTTTTTCTCAAAGATTGACTCTTCTATTCACATCTTTACTCTATCTCCCCATTCAACCCAAAGTTTAACTCCAATGTTTTAACGTTAAGGCTATCATTAATGATAAATTATTGTTAGATA
>NW_021532623.1:0-913 GCF_001605985.2 Dendrobium catenatum | reverse complement strand
AAATAATATTCTTTTTACCTCCTCGCAAGAACAATAACGACTAATAAAGAAATCTAGAATTAATTTGGTTTTATCAACTAAATAATCAATTGAATTCAAATTATAGCTCATAAAGATATAGGTCAACACAACAAATAAAATTATATTTGCAGTAATATATATATATAAATCAAAGCCGTGAAACATGCGAGAGAAAGGGTCAAGGCACGTTTACCTTCCTAGCTTGAACGACTCCCACAAATCCCAATAGTCGGTGTCCACCTCGTGTCCGACGATCACGTCCTCTGAGGTCTCCTTTCGCTTTGACCTGAAGAGGGAAACAGAAAGCTTACCGAGAAGTGCAATCATCGAAACTTCAGGATAATTGAAAATTTAAGATGTCGTGAAGAGGAACCGTTATAGAAGTTGAATAGGCCGAAATAATTGGATAAGCCACCGGAGAAGAAGACTGAAGGTCAAGCCGAAGAGTCAAGATCGGGCAAATGGTGAATAATTGGTAACCGAGGCTTAAATGTTTTGCAAGAAGTGAAAAATAAAAGAATTTGAAGAGTCATAAATGAACGTTGTAGATAAATTTAAAATTTATAAATGAACGATCAGAATTTACTATGAGTTGATTCCCAAGCGACACTTATATATTAGTATAGATATTTTTGTCACAATGTTTTGAGTAGCTCAATGAGAATTGGAACAATTAGGAGTCTTATTAACCCATAATAAATGTTTGAGTTTGAAGCAGTTGATAAATGAGAAGTCTTTTCTGTTTGTTGTAATTATGAAGGCCTGAGAAGTGGTGTGTTAGCATGTTCTATTTTTTTAAATCTGAAAATTTATGAAATACATGGTTTGTACGTAAGAAGAAACTGCCACAATTAAAGATTATGTTTGAGACAACTTTCTTATAGCTTTGTGT
>NW_021532622.1:0-925 GCF_001605985.2 Dendrobium catenatum | reverse complement strand
GGTAAAATGTCCAGATGGCATTGGACTGGGTCCATATAAGGAGTTAGCATAAGACTGGGATGTGGGCTGCATTCATAACCTAGTGAGGGTAAACCATGGGTATTCTTTTGGCATGAACACAGTAGGCGATGAGATTCCTTGTAAAAATCTCAAAATAATTTTCCTTTGGGGCGAAGCTAAGCGTACTTTGTAATTTTTTCACATTTTGTGAAAGTTTTTATTGCCATCAGTTGTAGATATATGTGGGCTCCAAAAATTCGCTCCATGGCCTCCACTCGCTTTTTCGGGGAGAGTTTTAACGAATTAGGTTCAAGGGTTAATTTTTAAAAGCCACTTTGGGTTTGAAAAAAAAACACTACTAAGAGATTTCACCCTCATTTTGCGTGGACTTTTTGATTTGCCCCTATAGTTAATTACCCCTCCTAATCACAAAAGAGAACTTTCAATTAAGACAAGTCGTCAAATGAATACATTGTATCCGTAGATATGTGATATCCAGCATATAATAGCAACATTGGTTTAGGTTTGGAAATTTAATATTTAAAATTGAAATTTCACCATCTTGCACTTAAAGCGGATGGTGGGGGGAGTGATGATGAGTCCGATCAAGATCCCATGGTTCCATTGTCCAGGGTCATCATGATCCGTGGTCTACTTAGTCAGAGGAAATAGTCAACCCAACTTGACAAAAGGATCCTTGTCAGTAGCCATGGGTTGCATCATCCAAGGGTACATTGTAGACCAAGGGTGGATGTTCTAAGGGTACAAATTTTGAATCTACCTTAGCTAAGAAAGGGCTTTATAACCTATGGATTATATTCTATTAATTCATATCTCAAAGATTTAATACCATTAGGGAGCATATAGGTGCTAACCATGACCGTTAGGGAGCATTTAACACTGCCGTTGCCAGGTCCCAAGTCCT
>NW_021532621.1:0-230 GCF_001605985.2 Dendrobium catenatum | reverse complement strand
TTTGTCTCTTCTAGAATCATCCTGCAAATTAACATGATAAGATCAGAAGATGAGTAGGATCAGTGATAACTTTTGATTTAGGCTTCGTTTGGGACGGCTTTTTTACTCTTTCTTAAAGCAGTTTTTTAGTTAAAAATTAAAATTTTTGTACTAAAAAACTGCTTTAAAAAGCAATAAAAAAGCCGTCCCAAACAAAGGCTTAGTGAATGATGTTGACGGCTAACATACAT
>NW_021532620.1:0-549 GCF_001605985.2 Dendrobium catenatum | reverse complement strand
ACTGTACATAATGCATCGCACCGGATTGACCACGAGTTCTATTTTTTAATGTAGGATGGACGTCGGAACTAGCCAGAAGAGAGAGACTATCTGAGCGGCCAAGCGGCCATATTTAACACCGTGGTTGTAAGCTGATTTCATATCTTGAACAACCCTTCGTCATAATGGATGTCCAGGGAACTATCGTCTTCTCAACCCTCGGATTGCTCACCTACGGCTTCGATGTCTTTTCCACTGTCCTTGCCGCCGACCACATCGCCGACGAAGACTTAACAGAAAGCCGTCGTACGGACGGCGTATCCGTCAATTACAACGCTCAGTTCGCCGATAAGTCCGGCGAAACTGTTGCCTTCGTCTCCGAGAGAACCGGCTCCGCTAGACTTTATCAGACATCTTCGGCCGGAGACGAAATCAAACTGCTCCCGACAAACCAAAACAGCCTTTTCCACGACCGGCCCACCATTAACAACGGCCGCGTGTTCTACGTCTCCGCCCATGAGCCCCCCTCAGAGTCTTTCAAGAGTTGGGCCGCAGTCTACATGACCCGGC
>NW_021532619.1:0-225 GCF_001605985.2 Dendrobium catenatum | reverse complement strand
TTCTTCGTTCTGTCGAATGGGCTCAGATCTAGCGCAAAACAATCAAGCCAGACGCACCGGCCCTTACCAGGCCCACAAATACTTTTATAAACAAACAGATATCTTCTACAAATTAAGTAAATTTTAGTATTTCAAAGGGGTTAGCGCTAGTAAGCTGAGGCTTTCAATTTGAGTGAAAACTCTCTATTAACCCATCAAGTGCTAATACACACAAATCTTATTGTG
>NW_021532618.1:0-215 GCF_001605985.2 Dendrobium catenatum | reverse complement strand
CTTGCTAGCGGCGCAATTTGAAGATGTTTATAGCAGTCAGTGGAGTGATCCTTAAGACTTTGATACTTGTCCTAATAGCTAGATATATATATATATATATATTCACAATCTAGCATTCCATCGAATACCAAGTCTGATCTCTGATCGACTCTTGATCTTTTCCTTGCTCTCCTAGATTAAACTCGGTGCTCTATTGACCATGGTTAATGTTCAAT
>NW_021532617.1:0-281 GCF_001605985.2 Dendrobium catenatum | reverse complement strand
TAAACAATGTGGCAATTGAACCTTTCGTTCAATTACAACTCAATCTATAAAAGAAGAATCTGATGAAGTTATTTAGATCGAACCTAAAATAATCAAATTAGACGTTCTTTAAACTTTCATCTTTATTCATGTTTGACATACATATCTTACGCTTGATACTATAGATCTTTATTACTTATTTCTTTGTATCTCTCTCTCTCTCTCTCTATTTATTTTTTTAATTGCAGGTTATAGTAGTTTTAAAAGTTGATGACATTCGTTAGATTTGAACATTATGTTGA
>NW_021532616.1:0-305 GCF_001605985.2 Dendrobium catenatum | reverse complement strand
TAATATTTTCAAATAAAGGTGGTCGGGTGATTGAATACCCTTACGCGGTATTATGATTTTCAAAATTAGCCATGGATCAAAAATTCAAAAGCTTTCAAACACTTATTTTATGAATCCCGCTTTGATACCACTTGAAAGTTCATTAGGGATGTTAGGCCCCTTATGAACAAGCCCAAAGCTAATTAAGAGAGCTATGAATTGGTATTTTCAATATCTTTAAAACAAAACTCAAACCAAACCAAAATTCACCACAAAGAAAATGAAATGTTGAAATTAAATACGAAAATAATAAAGGAAAGAACACA
>NW_021532615.1:0-237 GCF_001605985.2 Dendrobium catenatum | reverse complement strand
CTCACATATATATCTAAACACATAGCATATGCACAACCATGCATTCAAACACAAACAAACGTATATTACATTCACACACCCACCAAACGCAAGCACCCATGTTATTACCCTTATGCTTACCAACCGAACATTAACCCACATACATAAATAGAGTTCACATAGTTCACACATATAACTATTTAAGCACCAAATTTATACAGAATATGCACAAGGGCATAAATCACTCAAACATGCACA
>NW_021532614.1:0-204 GCF_001605985.2 Dendrobium catenatum | reverse complement strand
GGTTGAATCCCCTTCCAATCCCAATATAAGTACTAATATTATACTACTATTTATATAATTACTAATAATATTACTGTTGTTATCATTATTAATGATATTATTAATGTTATATAATAGTAATATTATAATAATATAATAGTAATACAATAATAATATTAATATTTTTTTATATACAAAAAAGAGAAAAAAAAATAAAAAGGGAAG
>NW_021532613.1:0-359 GCF_001605985.2 Dendrobium catenatum | reverse complement strand
TAAAGGCAATGTCATCGCTCTCAGACCCGAAAGACTCAGAGTCAGATTTGTGCGCCTTCAGTGCCACTGTTTTCTCTTTCTTTTTCTCATATGCATCAAGATTTCTTTGATTCGCCCCTTGCTCGTAAGCAATGAGTGAGCCAAGTAAGTTATCAATCAAATAGGTGTTTAAATCCATATATTCAGTGATTGCAGTGATTTTAGCATCAAAAGACGAAGGCAAGCAACTCAAAATCTTGTTTACTTTTCGTTTACTTTTCATAATTTGAAAGTTCTCTTCCTAAGGCATGCAAAGAAGTTACAATTTGAGTAAACCTTGTACACATATCAGAAATCATTTCAGAAGGTTTCATACAAAA
>NW_021532612.1:0-229 GCF_001605985.2 Dendrobium catenatum | reverse complement strand
AGTCAAAGCACTGCTTGATGATATTAATATGTATGGAAGAGGTCAAATTAAATTGCCCTAGGATTAATCATCCATTGATTGTGATATAATATATATTATGTATTTCATGAATAATGGACAAAGAGATTAGATTTGCTTTTAATTTATTATTATTATTTTGTATCCTTTTTAAAGAAGGAGATAATATCAAATAGTAGCAAACAACACACTACGATAAAAAAGTATTGAC
>NW_021532611.1:0-404 GCF_001605985.2 Dendrobium catenatum | reverse complement strand
GGAATCCACTCTGAGCATTGATCCATTCAGAGTTCTTTTCGTTAATAATGATGGAGAATCTCACATCTACAACACATTCCAAGAGAAGATTAGAGAAAGCAATAGGAAAACCATACCATCTCAAAATATGGAGAAGAGTAGTCCACCCCATGCTATCATAAGCTTATTCCATATCAAGCTTAACGACCATCATTCCCTTCTTATTTTTTGAAATCTTAAACTTGTGGAAGATCTCCTGAGCAAGCAAACAATGTTCAGCAATAGATCTGCCATGTATGAAGGCAGCTTGTTCTTCAGAAATCATTCTAGCCATTCCCTTCTTCAATCTATTAGCAATCATAAAGGCTAATGGGCCTATAATTCGATAGAGACAACGGGTTCCTTATTTTAGGAATTAGGACAAT
>NW_021532610.1:0-213 GCF_001605985.2 Dendrobium catenatum | reverse complement strand
ATGGAGAAAAGTTTGAGGATTGATATTGAGGATTTAAGGAACACTAACTTGAAGATTCAAAATGAATTAGAATAATGCAAGAACACTAGGATGACACCAATATGTAATCAAGAGCCAAAACCTAGGAAGAGGCATTATAACTCAAATCATTTAAGAAACCCTTTTCCTGGAGTTAGATGCTTTTTATGCGGCATGGTAGGACACATGTCACAC
>NW_021532609.1:0-271 GCF_001605985.2 Dendrobium catenatum | reverse complement strand
GTGCATGAAAGAGGGGTTTAAGAAATTATAGTGTACAAAAACACCTGCCTTCATGACTCGAATTAAATAGGAATGTTAAGAAGGGAAGGGTAAAAGGGCAATTGAAAAGCCTAGAAAAAGGCCAAGAGTTTTTCATCAATGTTAAAAATAAAAGAATCACATAGTTTGCAAAATCAATATTGATAGTCACGATTAACAATAATAAATGAAATCAATCTTATATTAGGAATGCATGAATTCATCCTTGAAATCCATGGGCTCCAAAAAATGG
>NW_021532608.1:0-238 GCF_001605985.2 Dendrobium catenatum | reverse complement strand
TGGGAGACTTCCACTTCACACCCGAAACACCCTCAAGCTGTTTCAGCATCTTTACTGTTTTCTTGGAGACTATAGTCTCCCACTGTTCTTCTTGAATCAACTTCTTTTCTTTTCTTCCTTCTTCAACCGGGGGTATGGAGGAAGTCGTAACTACCCGGGTTGATTCTTTTCTGGGATTAACCAACACATTATCTGACAATATGAGCTCTCCCTTCCGGTATTTCCTTTCAACCCAATC
>NW_021532607.1:0-223 GCF_001605985.2 Dendrobium catenatum | reverse complement strand
TTACTATTACTGTCGGTAAATTTCGAAGGCTTACTGATGGTTTTCGACAGTTCTCTGGCAATACGCCGGTGGTGGCACAACTGGTAATTCCTTCAGCCATGATTGCCTTTAAACATCCGATTCCATACCGGCGGTGCAGCCGCCGAAAATATCTGACATAACTGGTGGTTAAACAGCCGATATGCAGCCAGTAAATAAACGAAGGTCCCCGGCATAATGACCG
>NW_021532606.1:0-264 GCF_001605985.2 Dendrobium catenatum | reverse complement strand
GAAGTCCCAATAGAGGGTCGGCCTTTAAGCTTTGGTAGGACCTACAGGGTGGGGCAGCAACCCTGATGTTACTAATAAAGGATGGGTGACCATAATTAGGGGAATTGTATTTTAATCCAAGTTCTCGTTTCATGTTTTTTCAATCGGAGGTGGGGTATTCTCCACAAGACTCTTTATGATCTTCCAACCTCATCCAAAATTGGAGAGCATTACCGCTCAGGTGTGACATAGCAATGCTAAATTGGCGAGAATTAGGGATTTCAT
>NW_021532605.1:0-275 GCF_001605985.2 Dendrobium catenatum | reverse complement strand
CCCGGTGACTGTGAGTATTTTAAACTTAGAAAACCTTTAGGGGTCCCTTGATGTGGTTTGCGTAAACCCTTTCCTTTTAGGTCCCTGTAGTAACTTCAATTTTATTAGGTTTACTTTTATTTGCTTTTAGATCCTTAAACCCCTTTTACACATGCTCAAAGTCCTAAGGGATAGTAATAATAAAAATTTCACCCTATACAACAATAGTGACACTTAAGGACAAAAAATTAAGGACCGGGTCTTAGAAAACTTAGACTTAGGATGCATGCATATTT
>NW_021532604.1:0-252 GCF_001605985.2 Dendrobium catenatum | reverse complement strand
GTGCCATTGGAGTGTGTTTTGGTTCGGTAAGTCCAGCGGCAGCCCAGTATATTGGCATTGATGGGAGGAGGTATAAGGTTCCAGGTTCCTTGCTGTTGGAGCAAGGAATTCTGCGGCCATGGCTGATCTCCAATGTGGAGATTTGGAGGCTTCCTCATAGCCTGTGGGATCACGAGGTGTGGTGAGGAAGTTGGTATGTAGTAGGTTCATGATGCGTTTGGGTTTTAGGGAACCCGATTTGAATCGGGTTAC
>NW_021532603.1:0-213 GCF_001605985.2 Dendrobium catenatum | reverse complement strand
ATTAACTACTTGGGTGAAATATCTAACTAATATTTTTTTTATTGATTTAATTTATTTCCATAGCAAGATATAAAAAGATTTTTTTTCTTTTAGTTAAAGAAGTTTTTAAATATCCAATTCACCTCCCCCCCCTCTTGGTTAGCCTCGGGACTAGTTTATAAGGGCTTAACATCTCAAATGAACTTTCAATCTTGAGTTAGCAATGTGGTTATT
>NW_021532602.1:0-221 GCF_001605985.2 Dendrobium catenatum | reverse complement strand
GACACCGGATCATTCGGAGACCAATCAGGAAAAAGGTGATGTGGCGTGTTCTGATTTGTCTCTGGTTGTCGGACGGTGTCAATAATTTTTCCTTCTGTGCTGAAGCAGCTGTTATACAGCTCCTCAAAAAAAGGAGATTTATAATGTTTTTTAAATTTCATGAGGGGGTAGATGTTTTTTCTTGTAATCATTGAATGGTTTAAGAAAAGGGTTGTCTTCTT
>NW_021532601.1:0-322 GCF_001605985.2 Dendrobium catenatum | reverse complement strand
GTACAAGCATTATACAGACTATGAATAAGTTTAAACACGTATGTATATGGATTATAAAAACAATGAAACAATTTTTGCACATTATGTACAAGTGTATACACGCTATATATAAGGATTATCCACAACATGTATATGTTTATACACGATATATACATAATTTTTACATACTATGTGGAAGTTTATACATGCTATGTATTAAGGTTATACATAATATGTATTAATTTATAAATGTTATATACATATTTTTTGTACACAATGTGCAAGTTTAAACATGCTATGTAAACTTGTATAAATTGTGTATAATGCTTGTACAAGCATCTAT
>NW_021532600.1:0-225 GCF_001605985.2 Dendrobium catenatum | reverse complement strand
TCCTTTCTATTGAGGCCTTCCCTCAGTTCTCTGAGGCCCCTCTCTTGGCAAGGAAGTCCGGAGATTTTCTCTTCTCTCCTCATCTCCCTCTGTCCTTTCTATTGAGGCCTTCCCTCAGTTCTCTGAGGCCCCTCTCTTGGCAAGGAAGTCCGGAGATTCCCCCTTCTCTTCTCCCTTATTATACGGAGGTCTGATGTTAATCAGTTGGCGATGGAGGTCAGATAG
>NW_021532599.1:0-244 GCF_001605985.2 Dendrobium catenatum | reverse complement strand
TAAGAATTGCTTCAGATTTTTTTGATCTAGTTGAATTACTCAATGGCCCCAAGCGTTTAAGTTCATTCAACAACTTCTGTTTTTGTGTAGCAGGAACAGATTTTTCCAGATTAACACCAACCACTGCATTCTGAATTTCATCACATCTGCTTTCTTTTTTCATTTTATTCCTCCATGCATTTTGAACCACCTCTTTAACGGCAATTTTTCCCTCTTCTATTAGCTCTCCTTCTTCTCTATCCTC
>NW_021532598.1:0-971 GCF_001605985.2 Dendrobium catenatum | reverse complement strand
CTCCGGTGCAAAACTTCGCTTTTTCTGAATAACCGGTATGCATGTTGGGTTTGCATTGAGAGGGTGTACAATTACCTCAGGGCTGATTCTGGGCATGTCTGCCGGATTCCAAGCAAAGATGTCTTGATTTCTTCGTAAGAATTCTACATATTTTATCTTCTCTTCCTCCAAGAGTAATGATCCGATCTGTATAGTCCTTGAAGGATGTTCATCGGATAGGGAGATACAAACAATTTCGACGGGGGAGGCCTTCTGAGGAATATCCTCGTTTCGTAGATCAAAGTCTTCGATACTTAAGGTAATTGATAGGCGTGGTTGAGCCTGTCGAAGATAGCAGGATTGTGCCTCTTGTTGATCTCCTCGTACTACACCAGTTCCTGATGGGGTGAGAAATTTCAGCCTGAAATGTGGGATTGAAGCAACGATCCCGAAGATTGACTGTAATGGTCTTCCAAAGATAGCATTGTATGCTGACTCCGACTTCACGACAATAAACTGGATGGAGTGTGTGGCTTGTCGAGGGAATTCTCCCAGCACAACAGGAAGGTTTATCATACCTTCCACTCGTACAGGTCGATTATCAAATCCATATAGCGGGCCTGCAGCGGGTTGAAGCTTCTCTCGAGCGAGGCCCATGTTGAGAAATGTGGAGTAGAATAGAACATCTACGGAACTTCCGTTGTCAATCAAGATCCTTTTGACTTTATAGCATGGGTCGCCGATCCCTGCACTTATTACGAGTGGGTCTTGATGAGGGGTAGTTATTCCCTCTAAGTCAGAATCATCAAAAGCAATGGAATGATCGGCACGAGACTTCTTTGGTGTTGGTTCTTTGGTGGCCGCAATCAAGACTTGACTTGGCATTATAGGCCCCCCGGCAATAGTTTTAATTTCACCAACTATTTGTCGATTGTCAGTCGACTGTCTTTGTTGTCGATTCTGCCCCCCAGCTAGAGCATCATCATCTCGTA
>NW_021532597.1:0-358 GCF_001605985.2 Dendrobium catenatum | reverse complement strand
TTATTGCATGATTGTTGTGTTATCGAATGCTTGTTGATCTTCTTTATTAGTTTTTTGGTTGTACCTTCCTAGAGTTAGGGAGGTCAACGCTAACACGTACGATTAACTTGTTGTTCGCCGCACATGTTGGGGTTGTGTTTGTTGATCTCCTTGCATCGGTCACTTACACATTCTTGTTTTGCATTTTATAGATTGATCCACCCTGTATGTTGCACCGCTGTGTTAATGAAGGGGCACATCATGTATTCGACCGCAATTCATCGTCGGCTTTAGGAATTTATTTCTTTTAATCACATATTGTCATTTATCATGGTTTTAAAATGGGTTATCGGGTTGATGATGATTTGGCTTGTATTTG
>NW_021532596.1:0-1135 GCF_001605985.2 Dendrobium catenatum | reverse complement strand
ATCTGATTGATCAAGATTATCATTAGCCATAAGACACGGATTTGTTACCTCCTCCTCTGCTTCTTCTTCTAACGATTCTGAGGCAGAGTCAGCCCAAAATAATTTTTGTGTCTTTATCTTTCCTTTCTTGTATTTTTCTTTGTCATCTCCTTTCTCCTTAGCTAGTTGAAACTTCAAATTGGGGCAATCGGCTCGAAGGTGACCTGGCTTCCTGCATTTAAAATAGATTGTATTAGATGAAACCTTATTGGACCTTGAGCTCTTACCTTTATTCCAGCTGTTCTGATGATGCTTCTATTTTCTCTTCAGGAAATTTTTGAACTGTCGAGTCATCAGTACTATCTCATCCTCTTCCTCCCCTGCAGAGCTTTCACTTTCTGAGTTGCTTGCTTTTAATTCCACTGTTCACTCCTTCTTTTCACCTGCATCACTTTATCTCTGACTCACTCCTGGCTCTTATGTAATGAGTGACCCAAGGAGATTATGAATAGAGTAAATGTTAAGATCTTTAGATTCAGTGATAGCCGTTATCTTTGCATCATAGGAACTAGGTAAGCATCTAAGAATTCTATTTACTTTCTCATAATTTAAAATATCTCTACCTAATGCATGAAAGGATGTCACAATTTGGGTGAACCTAGTGTACATGTCAGATATTGTTAACTAGGTTTCATGCAGAAGAGTTCATAATCATACAGTAAAATGTTAAGCCTAGGCTGTTTTACTTCATTTGTTCCTTCGTATGTAATGCATAGTCTATCCCAAATCTCCTTACCAATGCACAGGTAGAGACTCTCATATAATCCTCAGACTTCAATGCACAGAAAAAACAATTTAAACATTTAGCGTTCAGTTGGGCTAAATCCCTATCCTCATTGCTACATTCATTAAAAGGTACAGGAGTTTTCAATCCATTAACAGTTTTAAATGGTGCAACATTTCCATCATTCACTAACATCCACATGAGGTAATCAATATATTGTAAAAAAATTAACATTCTAATTTTCAAGAAATCAAACGAAATGTTATCAAAGAGTGGTGGACGGGTTATTGAAAAACCCTCCACAGTTTTACGATTACCAAAGTGCAACATCATCGTTTTTTCAAGGTTTTCTAAAATACTATTTTTGAAAAC
>NW_021532595.1:0-210 GCF_001605985.2 Dendrobium catenatum | reverse complement strand
GATTTTTAATAAATATTAGACCTTATGATGAGAAGTTAGACTATTAGCACGCTTAATTTAGATTTCTCTACAAAAAGTTATGAATTTTTTTAAGTTTTGGGTTGGTTGTGGCTTAGGTTTGGCCGAATTGTTGACTTTTTTGACTTTGACCAAATTTTGAAGTTTTGATATTATTATAAAATATTAGGCTTTAATTCAAGTTGGGTGCCT
>NW_021532594.1:0-290 GCF_001605985.2 Dendrobium catenatum | reverse complement strand
CGATCGATTGAAAATGACGATAATGATCGTTGTGTTAAATTTTCCCAAAGAGAATTAATTAAAGATTTCGAAAGATTTTTTTTGAAAATCAATTCTGGGTTTCTAAATCTCCTACGAGCGCAAGCCCTCGTAGTTAATTACATCGTAGAAAACTTGGAAATTTTCCTACGAATACTCTCGATTAAAATAGCGATACAAATTTTATTTAGATTTTCAAAGATTAATATCAAAGGAGGTTAAGGATTGGAATTTCAAGTGGGATTGGATCAAAACTGAAGACTTATTTCTGG
>NW_021532593.1:0-1454 GCF_001605985.2 Dendrobium catenatum | reverse complement strand
CACACATCACTAAGACATTTAAATGTCCATCAAACGGTTCATGATTAAGGGATTCAAAATCGGCAGTCCATCTAACCACTCCTCATTTGCCCTTAATCTTTCACATATTTACAGACAGTGCCACTCCAAGAAATCTATAAAAAGAGCCACATTTTCTCTTAAAAAGGGACCCCAAGTCAAAGTATTCAAGATAGAGATCGGAGATCGCTTTTGCCTCCTTGCTCCTCCTCAACCATTGCCTAAGTTCTACCAGACCACCGCCTGAAGTCGTTGCTTCGTCAGGACCACCACTTGAGGCCATGAGCTCAGCCGAATAACCACTTGAGGCCCTCACCTTCACTGGACCCTCACTTGAGGCCTTGAGCTCCGCCAAACCACCACTTGAGGCCCTCACCTCTACTAGACCACCACTTGATGCTCGGAGTTCTGTCGGACCACCACTTGAGTCCCTGAGCTCCACTGGACCACCACCTGAGGCCCGGATCAGAGTTCTGCTGGGCCGCCACGTGACGCCCAGAGTTCTGTCGGATCACCACCTGAGACCCGGACTTATGTCGGACCACCACTTAATGTCATACCACCATCTAACGTCCGGACTTTTACCGAATCACCACCTGAGGCCCAGAGTTCTGCCGGACCACCACTTGACACCTGACATTCTGCCAGAACACCACACAACGCCCGAAATTATGTCGGACCACCATCTGAGACCTGGACTTTTGCCGGACTAACACCTGAGGCCCGAACTTCTACAGGACCACACGGTAGAACTCCTTCCGACCTCCACCAAACAACTGTCTTTCTAACCCCGATATCCTGCCAACTACGATCTTTCGGACTCCAGTATCCTCCCGACTATGGTCCTTCTAACCTATGTTGTCTACTATGGTACTTTCGACCTCCATCACCAGACAACAATCTTTTTGATCCCGGTTTCCTGCCTACCACGATCTTTCTGAACTCTATCCCATCGACTATGGTCCTCGACCAAACAAACTTGTCTATGTAACTCCAACCATGTAATGCGTTCTATATGATGTACATTTATGACATCAAGCCAATGTCTTCTCCCAAGAAAGTGCCTCATTTATAATCGACTACAAATACTAGTGTATTCATTCAAAGTAGGTCTAGCCCCATTGTTTTTCCCTATTTTTTCAGGGGTTTCCACATAAAAACTTTGGTGTCTCTTATGAACGCTACACATTTTCTCTTAATTGTGTGGAGCATAGCATGTGGAGCATAGCACCTTTACATTTATACTCAATAGTGTTGTGTCCTGGAGTATTCGCGGCTGTAGAGAAATATTTAGTTTAACATCTTAGCATTGTACGAAGATCCAACACACAAGCAGATAAGTGAGAGGGTGTAGCGTTCATAAGAGACACCAAAGTTTTTACGTGGAAAACCTCTGAAAAGGGGAAAAAACCACGGGGCCTGGCCTAGTTTGAATG
>NW_021532592.1:0-417 GCF_001605985.2 Dendrobium catenatum | reverse complement strand
AGCTTTGTACGAAGATCCAGCACACAATCAGATAATATAGAGGGTACACATTCATAAGAGACCCCAAAGTTTTTACGTGGAAACCCCTGAAAAGGGAAAAAAACACGGGGCATGGCCCAGTTTGGAATGATCCACTAGTATTTGTAGTTGATTACAAATGAGGCCCTTCCTTGGGGGGAAGGTCTTGGCTTGATGTAACAAATATACATCATATGGAGTGCATTACATGATGGGAATAGGAAGAATCACTATTGAAGTGTTCATTTGGTCGGAACCATAGTCGGCGAGCGACAGAGGTCGGAAAGGCCATGGTCTGGCGAAAAAGGTCGGAAAGACCGTTGATGGGGACATCAGATCATCATGGAGAGTTTATCAGAGATGCGGCCGTCGATCTACGGCCACGATCGAGTCTTTATA
>NW_021532591.1:0-384 GCF_001605985.2 Dendrobium catenatum | reverse complement strand
TTGATGGATTTGATTCAAAAATGCAAATATATAACTGTTTGGGATGATTTTTACTATAAATTGCTTAGGATAACCCTGCAGATGGTCTAGATTTTCTTTCTTTTTCTGTGAAATATAATGTAAATGTAAATGTATTTAAAAATTATCATAAATGTGAAAGTGATTTTGAAAGTGGGATGTTACATCCTATTTGGAATCCAAAGAAAGGAGAATATATCTTAAAGGATTATTCTCTTTTATTTGGAAAGCCAAATTAGGATGATTCAATATCCAAATAGAAAAGAAAATACTCCTCTCAGGGATGAATTTCTTTTCATTTGGATATCCAGAATCTGGTGGATCCAAGAAGTTCGTAGAAGAAGAAAAGATGAAATGAGAAGATGG
>NW_021532590.1:0-257 GCF_001605985.2 Dendrobium catenatum | reverse complement strand
TCTTTTTTTTTTTAATTTAAGTTTAGCCTATAACTTGATGTAATTAAGATTGTCAATTTCATATCTCTTTTAGACTATATTAATGTCTAATATTATTATAGCAAATGTGATGTTTTCTTATTTTATATTTCACTTATCAATAAATATTTATACACTTGGAAAAATTTGAAAGTTTTTATTATTGATTTTAGAAATAATATGATTACTCTTGAAAAATATACAAATGTATAAAAAATTAAAAGGAATGCACAAAGGTT
>NW_021532589.1:0-226 GCF_001605985.2 Dendrobium catenatum | reverse complement strand
ACAAGGTCATCCAACTTCTTTTGAAGTCCTATTGGGTCCATTGGGAAGCGCTAAGTGATACCTAAAGAAGATTGGGGGTAAGGGACGACACTCTACAAGGAGGAAACATAATTATGAATCACTATAAGGTGCAGGAAATTATTGGGCAGCAAGCTACAAGAGAGACTTAAGTGATCTAGGCGATTATGATGGTTGTTGGGTTGAGGACAGCACTTAAACACTTAAT
>NW_021532588.1:0-2441 GCF_001605985.2 Dendrobium catenatum | reverse complement strand
AAAGATAAATGGATAATCTGGAATCAAGTGTACCAAACGAGCAACACAGTGCAGCTCCAATACATTCAGAGAGTATGATGCAGTTGGCTACTGCTATAGCACATGTGATGGGGGATGCAGAGAGCAAGATGAGTGGGAGTAAATAAGAAGAAGCAGATAAGCACTTGCAGATGTTTCATAAGCTGAAGCCTCTGTTGTTCAAAGGAGCTGTGGGACCCCAGGCTGCTGAAGATTGGATAATGAGGGTAGAAAAGATATTTGACAGCATGCAGTGTCCGGGAAATTGAAAGGTACCTTTGGCTGTGTTTTTGTTTGAGGGAGAAGCAGAGAGATGGTGGATTGGACAGCAGAGAGAGAAATTCCAGGGAAAGACAAATGCTGAGATCACCTGGGATGAGTTCACTACAGTGTTTCGGATGTGGTTTGTACCTCCGTCAGCTCAACGACAAATGCAGGAAGCTTTTATGAGATTGAAACAAGGACGCAGGACAGTGATGCAGTATGAGGCCGAGTTTACTACACTTGCGAGGTATGCTTCGCATTTGATCCCTACTGCTGAAGAAAAATGCTATAGATTTCTGCACGGATTGAATAGAGAGCTGAGACATCCACTAGTACCCTCCCAGATCCATGAGTTTTCTGAGTTGGTGGAGCGGGCCAGACTGATAGAGATTGATTTGGCAATGCCAGTATCGAGATATGACGATACCAGGATGAGGAGAGATGAAACCAGACGAGATGAATCAAGTAGAGAAAGGGATAGAGAGAAGAGAAGCAATTATGGTGATTCGATGGGATCTGCATCGGGATCTGCATCAGTAGTATCTTCTGGTTCCAGCGAGTGCATTCATTGTGGACGACGACATGCAGGTCGGTGTTACTTATTGACGGGATAGTGCTTTCACTGTGGACAACAAGGGCATAGAGTAGCAAATTGCCCTTAGAAAGTATTAGACGGAAGGACTGATTCGGCAGGACAGCAGAGCACCATTGGCTCGAGAGCCTACAGTGAGAGATCAGGGAACCGGATGACTGATAGAGCCGTCAGAGATAGTCAGAGGGAGACTGTTGTGCCACGACCTCCTGCACTTCCTCCAGTGGTGCCACGTATCTACAATTTACAGCATTATGAAGATCAACAACGATCAGAAAGTTCTGCTGGTAAGATGATTTGACTAATTGATTGATTGACATATGACCATGCATAGTGACATGTGATTGACTGGATTGTGTGATTTGTATGATTTTCGCCGAGTTTGATTTTGATTTGGATTTGGACGTATTTGTTTTGTCTCGTTTTGCTTCGGACCCTTAGGGAAATGTCGGGACGACATTTTTCTAAGGTGGGGAGATTGTGAGAGCTCGTTCCTTTGTTTTTCTCTTTTCTGTATCTGATTTTTTCCTCCCAGGATCGTCCAGGTCGATTTGGGATCGTCCTGGGATGATCAGTGCATGGCAAAATCCCGAGAGCAATGGTTTTTGACATATTAATTATCGGCCTGAAATATCGTCCTGGACGATTGGATTTTATTCACATCATCCCAGACGATGTGGCGATCGGCCGGGCCGATCAGACTGATGTTATAAGGAAATCAGCTCGATTTGAGGAGAGAGAAAACACTTTTTATAAAATCAAAAATATTTGAGGAGAGAGAAAGAGAAGAAAAGCAAAGGAAAAGTCGGATTTCGGAGGCCGCGGAGTGATTTTCGTCCGTCGCCGCTGTTGAGCAATTTGTTTATCTCGTGGTAAGGACTCCGAATCCTGTTTCTGTTTTCGAAGATGTCGAGTTTTGGTCATTTTGGGCACAGATTTATGTTTTCGTTACCGAAAAATGCGCCGCATTTTGTATTGACGAAACTTTCACCGCACAACTTTTGATATGTTATTGATATGATTATTCTACACGTTTTGAGTATTTTCTGTAACGATTCTACCGGTTATTTTGGGTTCTATGCAATTTTGATCGAATAGATAATTATCAGGATGTTGATTGATGTCGCTTCAGTAGATTAGAAGTCTTATAATATTGTTGTGAATGTTCTGTGATAATTTGGTGAAATTGTGATTTTTGGAATTTTGTGTAAATTCCGTATACTGCCGTTATGCCGCTGGATTTTCGTACGATTTTTGATTTTCCGAAATTGATGATTTGAATTTATATGCATACGAATGTGACCATCTGATTATTGATACTGAAAGACAAGTGGAGCCTGGTTGAACCGTTGGTTGGAAATTGACTTGACCTGTACAGGATGGTGGGCTGACGGGCTTTCCTTGAAACTATTGATCATTGATATAACAATTGGGAGTCATAAGGAGATTGATATGCCGATGGGCACAGAGTGACGACTCTTATTGAACCAACGTATAGATTTCTACAACAGCACTATGGATTATTGATAGTCAGTGATCGTACTTGTTCAGTAAGACTATTGTATTG
>NW_021532587.1:0-1365 GCF_001605985.2 Dendrobium catenatum | reverse complement strand
CTTGATCTCGCCGGAAGATGGCCGCCGGTGGATTTGAATGGAAGAAGGTGGAGAGAGGTTGGAAGAGCTCTCACACCAAGAAGTTAGGGTTGAGAGTGGCTAGGGAGAGAATAGAAAAACTCCCTCTCATGAAGCCCTAAAAGAGTATTTAAATGATCAAACCCTTAGATCTACGGCTAGGATTCATCCTAAGACTAATTAAGAGGGAATTGAGGTGATTTAGCCATCGATTTAATTGCTTGATTTAATAATAAATTTAAGCTCAAAATTAGATTCGAGCCAATTCAAAATTTAATTTAATTTGGTCAAATTAACCCAATTAAATTTAAATAAAATGACGACTCAAATCATAACAAACTCGATGTGGCCAAGGCAGACTAATCGATCCCGATCGAGCCTAATTCGACTCAACTCGAGTTGATTTGTGCTCGAATTGAGCCTTATGAGCTTGATTAAATCAATCAAATGCCCTCAATGACACTCGAACGAAAATCGAGGTCAACAAGGGCAAAACGCAAGCGACGTAACCCTAGAAGAGCATAACACAAACCCTAAGTGGTTGTAAGTGTCTAAAAGTATAGAGTTAATTTGGTTTTAAAAATTAATTGTTTGAATAATTTGTCCATTTAACTTTTACATACAAATAAATTCCCAGAAAAAACTTTTACGTATGAACACACAGCTCATCTAGGTTTATTGAGAGCTTAAGCTATTTGACCTAAATGTAAAAAAAAAAAAAAAAAAAAACTTTTACGTACGCTGCTTCTTTAAAAATGTCTTTCTGTAGCCACATATTTGCTAGGTTTGCCTTCGACTTCGGCTCCATCGCCTGACAAGTAGAGTTTTGAACGAGTCACTGAATAACTTCTTCGCCTCCTTCGACAGCGGTCCTTCCTGTCGAATCCGAAATCACACCAACTCGCCGGTCGTCTTTTCGATCGGAAGTAACAACGACGACGGGAGCTTGTTCGTTGCGAAGGTAGCCATAATTCTTAAGTTTGCGTGCTTCTTCGGCAAAATCTTGTAAATCGGCCGAACTCCCCGATGTAGTAAATCCGGGATTTACGACAAAAAGAGCGAAACGGTGGATTTAAGCATTGTGAGATTTAACGGCTCCCTAAATCCGGATTTAACTTTTGTGGGATTTAGTAAATCCTTTAAATCCGAATTTAGTAAATTCGAAATGTGTTAAATCCTGAAAACTGTTTGGTATGCCAAATGTTAAATCCTGAGAAAACTGTTTGGTAACATATTTCAGGATTTATAGTAGTTAGGGATTTAAAATTGAAAAATATAATTATAACTTAAAAATAAATTTATAATTAAAAAATATATATATAATGTGTTATAAATTTAATAATATGT
>NW_021532586.1:0-228 GCF_001605985.2 Dendrobium catenatum | reverse complement strand
GAACAGGTGATTGCAGAGACAAAGAAGCTCATTGATTCAGGCTTTATTCGAGAAGAAAAGTACGCTGACTGGATTGATAATATCGTCCCAGTGAAGAAGAAGAACGGGCAAATTCGTGTCTGTATTGACTTTAGGGACCTCAATAAGGTTTGCCCAAAAGACGATTTTCTACTCCCTGTATCCGAACTCCTGGTGAACAATACGTCCAACTACGACATGTTCTCATTT
>NW_021532585.1:0-557 GCF_001605985.2 Dendrobium catenatum | reverse complement strand
TCCGTGATAGATTTTTGAATAATGTGGTGTATTTTTATTGACCTCCCAGCATCATTCGGACTCTCCACAAAATAATTACACCGGATTGGCTTTTATTTTTCTTGGTTTGCAAAAAAACAGTACAAATATTCTCATTATGATCGACGAGAGATTATTCTATGCTGGGCGGTTCTCCGGTCCGGTTACGTGATAGATTTTTGAATAATATGGTGTATTTTAATTGACCTCCGAGCGTCATTCGGACTCCGTACATAATAATTACACCGGATTGGCTTTTATTTTTCTTGCTTTGCAAAAAAATAAAAAATATTAAATGCACAAATTTTGTACGTTCAAACATAATAACTGGCATCAAACTTTTTTTTTCCTGACAACTTTACATATTTCTAAAATTTTATTTAAAATGAATTGTTTGGATCTGTTTAATTATCATCAGTCAGAATAAAGAAAGAGATTATTATGATGTTAAAGTAGGGAGATATAAAATTTAACATATAAATAGGTGAAAGATAATGATGTAGCATTCATAAGATATTTTAAATGGCTGATAAATTTGA
>NW_021532584.1:0-250 GCF_001605985.2 Dendrobium catenatum | reverse complement strand
AATTAGTTATAATTAAAATTAATTATACCTTTTTTTAATTAATTTAAAAAAAGGAGAAGAAAGAAAGTGCTCCCCCTCCACTCTCTTTCCTCGGCGTTCGCGTCGGATCGGCAAACCACCTAAGCACGCCTTTAGTGAGCGTGGTAGGAGGGAACCCGGTGCGACACGTACGACGAGGTAGGCGAGTGACCCCTCGATCCATGTGTCAACCACGACAACCCCGCGAAGGTACGAATTCTTCTAAAACTCA
>NW_021532583.1:0-211 GCF_001605985.2 Dendrobium catenatum | reverse complement strand
GCTAAGTAACCATACACACACACACACACACACACACTTGAGTGATTCTTTTCTTACTGATTTAGATTTTCTGTTTTTACTCACATCATCCCGGATGATATTTATATCATCCTGGACGATCGGTTTTAAAACAAAAATCTTAATCAGGACTCCTAGTCAAGGCAACTGTCATTAGGATATCGGCTTGGACGATACATGTATCAGCTAGGAC
>NW_021532582.1:0-307 GCF_001605985.2 Dendrobium catenatum | reverse complement strand
GGTGTGGCAGATCCAATATCCTTAATTCCAACCCACTTCTATAGGTGATACTGGGTCCATGCCCACCTGTATTGGTCAGGTGTGGCGATGCTGATCCAATGTCCCTAATTCAAATCTATGTTCCAAAGGTGATATTGGGTCCATGCCCACCTGTGTTAGTTAGGTGTGGTAATGTTGATCCATTATCCCCATATAAGTTTCCTTCTCCTATCAGTTATGATACAATACTTGTTCTTCCCTTGTCACTTGTGCATATCCCTATGTATAGATGTAACTCTAAAGGATCTCTTTTACTTTTCGGCAGTCC
>NW_021532581.1:0-218 GCF_001605985.2 Dendrobium catenatum | reverse complement strand
ATATTATAAAAATAACTATATTATTATTATATAATAAATATAATTTTAGAAAAAAAATTCAATTCATTTATAAAAAGATAATAAAATTTAATGCAAGAAATTTATGGTCTACTCCAAAATTAATATTGCCTTATTTTAAAATTGTAATTTGTGTTGGTAAAAATATTTTTCATTCAATTTTAATCAATTATTTTTTAGTTCCTTTGTGGTTCAAAAAA
>NW_021532580.1:0-515 GCF_001605985.2 Dendrobium catenatum | reverse complement strand
TAAGCATTTATGAGCTGCGAGCCTCCATATGTCCAATGTTCCTATGCTCCCATGAGGTCTTTGGTGAGAGAACACCTGCAAAACTCAACAACAGTCAGTTTTAGGAACCCAAACAGGTTTGGGTCCCTTCTTAGGAAAAGTAAAATGCAATGCAGATATGGTATGTTATGAATCATATATCTTAGGTCTCCACACCCAATGTGTACTACGGTGAACAATGCAAGTGTGTGAGATGTGTCCTAGCATGCCACATTAAAAACATTTAACTCTAGAAAAAGGATTTCTTAAATGGTTTGAGTTATAATGCCTCTTCTTAGGTTCTGGCTTAGGATCAAAAGTAGATGTCATCCGATTCTTCTTACATGTATCCAAATCATTTTGAATCCTCAAGTTAGTTCTTTTTAATGCATGATTATCAATCCTCAACTTTTTCTCAATTTCTTTAGATTTCTTAAGATTAGAATCAAGTGAGGTGTGTTAAGCTTTTAATGTATTATGTTCATCAATTAATTCCA
>NW_021532579.1:0-221 GCF_001605985.2 Dendrobium catenatum | reverse complement strand
GTGTGTTAATCAGAGAAAAACTTCAACGAAAAAAAAAATTTCAAAAAAAATAAACAAAACTAAAAAACACAAAAAAAAGAAAAACATAAAAACACAACACAAAAAAATATGAAAAGCTCTGGTACCACTTGAAAGTTCGTTAGGGATGTTAGGCCCTATGTGAATTGGCCCAAGGCTAACAAAAAGAGGTGATTTGGAAAACTATAAAATCAAGGATAAAA
>NW_021532578.1:0-220 GCF_001605985.2 Dendrobium catenatum | reverse complement strand
TTTAAGAGAAGATTGAGTTGGATAATGCTAACCATATTAGAATTATGAGGGGTGTATTTATTTCGAGGAGTGACATAAAATTGGAAGACAATGAATGTTTTCTCAACGTACACGTTGTGTGAAGAGAAAAAATATAAGCTTGTTATTGATAATGAGAGTACTATCAATGTGATATTCACCTATTCACTAATATGAGATAATCTCAAAACTAAACCAAGCC
>NW_021532577.1:0-269 GCF_001605985.2 Dendrobium catenatum | reverse complement strand
TTAGAATTTATAACCATTGACCTCAAATATTTGATAACATTTTACTAGTCTATTTGGTCCCCAAGCTAACTCAGATAACCTTGAATACTGCGAACTGTCTTCAGTGTGTACCTTTAAATGTACAAGATATTATTGTTACTAATATTAATTGCAAAAATAATTAACTCATTAAGTAAAAATAATTATTCAAAATATACCATATTTTTAAACCAAACAGTGAATTCTTTTTCCGCTATCTTCTGGACTTCTCCTTCTTCTGATGTACTAAG
>NW_021532576.1:0-1552 GCF_001605985.2 Dendrobium catenatum | reverse complement strand
CTGGGGGAAAAACTGTCCGGCAAGAGTCTAAATACCGAAGGAGGCGATCAAGGCCCGATACTCTTACGCAGGCTCCAGTTCACTCCCATTGGGGGAAAAACTGTCCGTCAAGAGTCTAAATACCGGAGGAGGCAATCAAGATCTGGTTGGTGCAGTTTTCCTTATTGGGAGGTGAATGTCGTCCGCCAGAGCTGAGGGTGCCTTGAATGGTACACAAAAAGGTGGCCATGGCGCATCTGATAAGTGGCGAGCTTCAAAGAGCCAAGAGGGTCTTCCAGGTATATTCTTTCTCCCTTCTTCTCATTTTCTCATCCTCTTCGTATTAATCCTTAAGCATGATTTATTCATTTATGTATGCTCCTCCAGGCGGCAGGTCGTTCGATGTGTTAGATGTTATTCCTTCTGTCCATAAAGTGATTGAGCCGGCACGAGCTCCTCGAGCTACGGAGGTCGATGAGGGTAGGAGATCGACGTTGATTGATGATGTCTCGTCATCAATTACT
Source organism: Dendrobium catenatum (assembly GCF_001605985.2). Taxonomy (NCBI): domain Eukaryota; kingdom Viridiplantae; phylum Streptophyta; class Magnoliopsida; order Asparagales; family Orchidaceae; genus Dendrobium; species Dendrobium catenatum. The sequence continues at coordinate 1,049 of NW_021532576.1, read as the reverse complement.
TCGGATGGCTTGATTATTCTTCATAAAAAATTTCATCTGCCTAATGACTTAGTGATGGCTGCTCCTAAAGAGTCAGATCGAGCACGATATCCTCCAAGTGGGTTTATCACCATGTATGAGATGACATTGCGTGCTGGTTTGAGGTTCCCTCTAGCCCCTGAGTTGCTCGAGATTTCTGGGGCATGTGGTGTCCCCTTGGCCCAATTCTTATGCAGGACAGTTACAATCACTGTGGGCTTGACAGTATTTTATAGGGAGCGCAGCGCTAGATTGTCCATTGACCACTTATCCAAGATGTGCAGACTCACAAGTGATCCCCAGGGGCGCATTTTATGTAGAGGTAAAAAGTGGCTAGATTTTTGAACACGGGATCCTTCTAAGAATTGGTCCAGCTCATTCTTTTTTATAAAGAATGATTGGGGCCTTCCCGAAAAATGGGGGAAGTTAAAAGAGCTACCAGAATTCCCGCACCTAGGAGAGGAGGAGATATTGAAAACTCTTAACTTTTCTGACAAGAATAGTCTTCAGGAGGAGTTACGTCACATTAGTCATTATGTGATGGAGGAAAAACTTTTCAGAGTTAGTCTTTCTTTTCAAGCTGGAAGATCTCATGCTATTCCATTGAAGAAATCAAAAAGAGTTGGTGAAATAACTTCCAAAGGACAAGGAGAGAATGAATCTTCTCTTGTAAAGAAGAGAAGGGTAAATGAAGCAGTGAACTTGCCAGGCGACGGTGAAGTATGTAGTGAGGTCATTCGCCCTTCGACGATCGATGTTTCTACCTATGATTCAGATAGGGAGGTTAGACCCCTTAAAATACCAATCTCTGAAGGAGTATTAAAACATGTGTGTTTTGGACGGCGGCGCGCAAAAGAAATGGTTAGTTATCTTGACATTCTTCTCATGTGCCCCCTCTCCCTTCTCCCCCTTCTTCTTCTTAATTATGTGTCCACTACAGATGATACAAAAGATGGATGTGGAGTCCCAATTTGATGCAGTGCTGGATGACTAGAATGCTGAATTTGTGAAGATTAAATATCTGCAGGGGG
>NW_021532575.1:0-225 GCF_001605985.2 Dendrobium catenatum | reverse complement strand
TAAACGAAATGTCTTTGCAACATTGATATTTATGTTTATGTTTTGTTTTTGATTTTGTCAAATTTTGAGTGTTTTGAATGAATTTGTTTTTGAATATATTGTTTTGCTTTATCTTTTCTGTGTTTTTAAATGTTTAGTTGGATTTTCTTAAATTAAAATTCAAAATTCAAAAATTGGAGGAAATCGTCTGGGACGATTTTTGTTTCGTACTGGACGATGTGAGAA
>NW_021532574.1:0-1263 GCF_001605985.2 Dendrobium catenatum | reverse complement strand
GCATTTAAAGTTAATTATTTTAATTATATAAGAAACGGCTGCCGAGTGGCCATGTCGCATAACCGCATTCGCGGATTCAAAACGCGTGACGGCAGATCAGTGATTGGGCAATCATTTCGGGATGATTACTGGTGGCAGGACCCATGCGCAAACCACTTAAACCAGTCAGCACCCGATCGTGACCGTCTGATCTCCGCCCTTTCAAATCAACTGTCCAGATTGAGCTGGACAAAGACCCGGTCTATCGGAGGCTTTCATGCGGTCATAGATCACGACCGTCCGATCTCCGCCTTTTCAAATCTACGCTCCAGATCGAACTGGACGAAGACCCGATCCGACGGAGGCCTGCATGCGATCGTACCCGCGCGTAAAATGGCAAAATTTGGTCCGTTAATCATAAGATCAACGGTCAGGATTTCGCAAACCTGGGCCTAAAGAGGAAACCGAAGCCCTGGACACAAAAATGGTTAGTTCTTTCGATTCGGTTGATGAAAATTGATGAAATTTTAAACATATCTCCCTCAAATGAACATAAATCTTGGGGAACATTTTATACAACAAATAATGTATTAAATAAAATGCTAAATTAATCTAAGTGTCCTAAGCTAGGTTTAGGGGTTTACATTGATTTAACGGACGGATTGAACCATTTTTGGATTCTCTGAGCTTGTAGACTGTCCACGATTAAGTTCCTAGTTGACTCCAAGCTCCGAGACGCCACGAATCGCCTGGAATAAGCCTTGACCAGATTTGAGCTTGAGTTCACTGGAAACTCATCGGAGAAAGGTTTTGACCGACGGAATTTGGGTGGGGAAGTGTTGAGGAGTCCAGTAGAGCTCAAACGATCAAAGAGTTCGGCTGGAGGAGCTCTAGGTGGGTGAGAGAATGTAGGGATTCGAATGTTCTCCTTAGGGCACCTTTCCCCCTATTCAAACATCTCCAGGTGATTTGAACAGCTGTGATTGACTTGCAAGCTCTCCAGATAATGACACTTGTCCATAGAGTTTGTGGGAGCATGAGGAATCAAGGACAAAGGTACATCCTATGTGGAAAGTTCATTTTGGCTCTTATGAGATCAAGGGTTTGATTTAAGCCGTTGGATCTTGATCTGAGGGCTATGGTGAGCTTTAGGAAGCTTCTAGACCTGACTCAATCAGCTGGAATAATTTTGGATTGAGTGGATTAGCTCAATGAGTTAATTAATCACCCTTAGCCCATTTAAAGCCTCATATTGACTGTTTGACTGGTCAATCAGTCAAACAT
>NW_021532573.1:0-264 GCF_001605985.2 Dendrobium catenatum | reverse complement strand
AATTCAAGTTTACCTTCAACTCCCTCTCTAGTCTTGGTATACGTCCCACTAAATTCTTTTGGATAATCCTCCGAAGGTTTTTCATGCTAGAGAGACAAAGTCTCGTATGCCAAAGCCATGATTCATCAAAAATAGTTTTCAAATAAAATGCATTAGAAGTTTTGATATAATTCAAATCTAGCATATAAACATTGTTTACCCGTATACCATGCAAAACATTACCATTTATGCTTAATATGTAACTAGTAGGAAAAAATTAACTCA
>NW_021532572.1:0-331 GCF_001605985.2 Dendrobium catenatum | reverse complement strand
TTAATCAAACTTTAAAAATCAGCAATCAAACACTTTTTTTTATAAAATACATTAACTTTCCAACCTTTAAAATCAACAATCAAACCTTAAGCAATTTCAATCAGATGATCCTACTTAGGACATATCAAAACCACACTACTTCACACACTGTAGATTGTTTGCTAGGACAACCAACTCTAGTTTTAGGCTAGGCCGGTGTTTACTTTTCCGCCGTGTGCCGTGTTTTCGAGTTTTCATTGCATGCTGTTTGCTAGCTTAGAACTGATTGATTGTTTGTTTATTTATTGTACTCTGTTGAACATTTAAATTTCAAACATATTAACTGCTTGAG
>NW_021532571.1:0-232 GCF_001605985.2 Dendrobium catenatum | reverse complement strand
CCATTGCAGTCAGTGTCATGCTCATCCTAGAATGAATGAGATCAGGAGTGTCAGTTCCCACATTTCCATTGGTAGCAATAGACATGATCCTCTCAGCTATTATACTACCAAAACAATTTGTCACCCGCTCATCATTCCACCTGGTAGTTTCATCAAGCAACCAATTCACCCTGACATTTTCCAGCTCATTTACACTAACAAAGGTCGGCCAATTGTCTATCCTCCGATCAAG
>NW_021532570.1:0-392 GCF_001605985.2 Dendrobium catenatum | reverse complement strand
TTTTTAGAGAGGCAACTAAGGGTGTCAATATTTGACATGACACGAAAACCCAACTCAAAAATTTCGGGTTAGACGCGGCCCGATCTCAAAATGGGTCGGATTCAGTTCCCGGATTCGACCCGTTTTAAAAAACGAGTCAGATTTGGGTTGACCTAGCAAACCAAAATTGGCTTGAAAACCACGCACCAAATCACGTCCCTTCTCGTCGTGTCAGGTCGTTGCAACACATCCATTGTCGTCTGCCAGACCATCCTCGTCGGGTCTGCTACCTTCCGCCAGCTCATCGTGACGCGTCGCATTCACCAGACTGTCCGCCCTCCGCCCTATGTCATCCGCTGTTGTTGTCGCTGACTTGGTTTGGCGTGTTGTGTCGGGTTGACCAAGATCAGAAG
>NW_021532569.1:0-319 GCF_001605985.2 Dendrobium catenatum | reverse complement strand
ATTAGGCTTAACATCCTAATTCATATTGAACGAGTTCTAACGAGTGGTATCAGAGCAAGGTTTCAAAATCATAAGTTTTAATTACTTTTTGAAAAACGAGTATGGCTAATTTTAGAAACCGTAAAATATTAAAAGGATATTCAATTGTTAGACCACCTTTATTTGAAAATATTTCTTTTAATTTTTGAAAAATTCGAATATCTACTTTCTTGCAATCAATAGATTATCGAATGTGGCATATGATTCAAAATGGTTATTCTGTACCGTCACGTATTATAAATGAAATCAAAACTGATACCCCTTTTTCTGAATGGAGTAG
>NW_021532568.1:0-329 GCF_001605985.2 Dendrobium catenatum | reverse complement strand
CAGGAGTTGATTGTAAGACCATCAGACATTGGGGAATGGTTTACGTCGCCGCCTCCGCCGGAGTGGACCGATTCCGACAGCTATCCACCGTCTCCTTCATGATGAAGCGGAGAGGTTTTACCTGTAGCAGTTCATGTTCTTGTGTTTTTGAATGTTTTTTTTTTCTTTAGTAGTATGCCATAAATTACAAATAAATACAATTTCTTTGCCAATCTCTAATCATTCAAGCGTGTATAAAAATCTCAAAGTGTTTTTGAATGAGATTTTTGTGGTCTCCACTTCCACTAGACTATTTCATATTTTTTAAAAAAGTATTTGTTGTTTATAAA
>NW_021532567.1:0-527 GCF_001605985.2 Dendrobium catenatum | reverse complement strand
ATCACTGTGCTGAGCAAAGTAACAAGAGCATAGTAGTATCTAGTTATTTAAATAATAATACTTATCATATAAAGAAATTGAATATCAAATAATAAAATAAAATAATTCATATTAGTTTTCTCTTTTCTAGACCTAGATAAAATCTCAAAGGATTTTAGTCCCTTATAACTTCATTTTGGTCCCTCAACATTATAGTTGCCAGGTCCTAAGTTCTAGATGAGAAAAGTGGAGGGTTGAGTTAGGTAGTCGACAACCAGCTTAAAACTTGTCGAATAATAATGACATGAATCCTTTAAGAAATTATGTTAATGCTAGGGCGTCCCCTGAAAGCGACGCACTATATGTCCTGAATACGGTGACAAGTGTGCAAGGGCCGCTGCACCGGCGCCCGGTGCAGTGTTAAATAGGCAAGGGTTCCCACATCAAGGACGGATGTGGGCAAAGAAGATAGTCAATGAAACTAAAATTAGGATAGGAATTTGGAATATAGTTTCCCTTACAGGAAAATTAATGGAATTAATAGATAT
>NW_021532566.1:0-231 GCF_001605985.2 Dendrobium catenatum | reverse complement strand
AATGCATTGCAATCTTTTTTTTTTTTAGATGTATTTCTTTTTCAGCCAAAAAAAGAGCCCCAAAGTCAAATTTATTTTTTTTAATATATATATTATTAATAAGCTAGTTTGAATACCTCATTGGGCTGTCACGGTCCCACGGGGAAATGGGAGAACGAGCGGGATTACGGACGCCAAGGGGCATTTTCGAAAAGATTGTAAAATAGAAGATGTGCGCTAGTAACAATCCAA
>NW_021532565.1:0-245 GCF_001605985.2 Dendrobium catenatum | reverse complement strand
GCTGATTCGAGTTGGCTAGTGCATGATAATAGAGAGACCATGAGTTGCATTCCTTGTGTGTTAATAGCCCCCCTCAAATTAAGTATCCTAGGAACAGATAGTTAATTTGTCATGGATAACATTAAATCGACTAACTGTGAGATGTTTAGTAAATATATCTGCTGGTTGATCAACAGAGCTAATGTGAAGAACTTCGATCTCTTTGGTATTTATGTGATTACTAATGAAATGATAGTCGATTTCGA
>NW_021532564.1:0-234 GCF_001605985.2 Dendrobium catenatum | reverse complement strand
TAGGGCCGTAGGCTCAGGATGAACCTAGCAAAGAAACGTCTTATGCAACTAGAACAGGAAAAATGCCATCCAAAGTTACAAATTGGTAATTCTCTATTCAATTAAATAATATCTGCTCAAAGCAAACCAATTTATAACTCGGTTGCATTTAGCTGTGTCGCAACTAATGCATAACTTCACCAAGTTCTTCATCATCACCTTATAATTTATAAACATCAGCATTCAGCCATTCAA
>NW_021532563.1:0-220 GCF_001605985.2 Dendrobium catenatum | reverse complement strand
TAGAAGAGCTAAAAATGAGCTCATTAATGCAAGTTGCAGACTTTATCATCCAGGACGATAGACATATCATCCTGGCTGATTAGTTCAAGTATGAGGAAAATTGTCCTAAATATCGCCTTGAAATGAAGCTAGCTATTGTCTAATCGGCCCGGACGATCTTGCGATCATTCAGACGAAATCACTATTAGTTGCTTTCCTTAATTGCCAGAGAAATTTTGGA
>NW_021532562.1:0-253 GCF_001605985.2 Dendrobium catenatum | reverse complement strand
GCAAGCTAGCGGAGGATGCTAGGAAAGAATAGGAGATTGGCATGATTCCTTGCCAGTGATCAGTCTGGAAAAATGAAAAGGCTGAATGCTCCGCGCCTTCTTATTTTATGTCCAATTTGGATTGGACACTGTACTGTCGGAAAAATCGAGAGGTTGATGAATTGCAAAGAAGGCGCTAGGAAGAAGTTCATAGCTAATTCAACCAGCTATGGAACATTACTCGAGGATCACTCATATGTCTTGGGAAAATGGG
>NW_021532561.1:0-259 GCF_001605985.2 Dendrobium catenatum | reverse complement strand
GTAGGACCGAACAACCTACAAGGGATGAATTGCAAGAAGGTGAGGAGCCGGACGAAGACTCCTTGGGTATTTGGAACATAGTCACCCGCAAGCGAAGAGGCAAGACCAAGACACCTGCAGCAGCTCCCCCCAAGGGCAGGGACGGGGTGACCGAACCTAGCCAGGCCACTCCCTCACCCGAGAACACTCAGCAACGTATGGAGGAGATTTCTGAGAGGATTGTCAACCAGAGTAAGTCTCCCACTATGAACCAGAGAGT
>NW_021532560.1:0-300 GCF_001605985.2 Dendrobium catenatum | reverse complement strand
CTGGACTTCCTCCCTCTTCGTTTCAATAGCAGCTCTCCACTTCCACACTACCCTTTCATCTGTATTCGAGCAGCCTACCTCCACTGAATCAGATTTCCGTTTATACCAGACTAGCTCTTTCCCACTTGTTTTGCACATTTGGGCTAGGAGAGTTGTGGGCATACTCTAAACTTCTCCAGTTAAATCAATAGCGAGCCTAACCCTTTTCCTTCTGTCTTTTTTACTCTTTCATTCATGTGAATGCCTACACCCAAACCCTTTGTTTCTCCACCACAATCACGTGAAGTAATTCCTCTTGGA
>NW_021532559.1:0-542 GCF_001605985.2 Dendrobium catenatum | reverse complement strand
AGAAGCTCCAAACTCATCTTCATCGGGTATCAATCTAGCTAAATCTTATAAGTTATTTGATCCCAAAACTTCAAAAATCATTTTTAGCAGGGATGTTGAGTTTGATGAAGAAGGAGCATGAGATTGGCAAAATAAAGACACACAAAAGGAAGAGCAAGTACCGGTGGAGCTACAAGATGAAGAGCAATTATCTACAAATTTGCAAGATTCTCCAAGTACTTCAGAAGATAATCAAAGGCAAAGGAAGACAAGAAATTTAAGAGAGCTTTATGAGGTAACTGACGAGCTTCATGTTATTTGCTTGCTTGCAAATAATGAACCATTACAATTCGAAGAAGCTATAAAAGACGAAAGATGGAGAAGTGCTATGAATGAAGAGATCAAAACTCTAGTAAAGAATGCAACATGGGAGCTCACAACATTACCAAAAGGACATGAAGCTGTTGGTGTAAAATGGATATACAAAGTAAAGAAAAATGCAAAAGGTGAAGTAGAAAAGTACAAGACACGGCTAGTAGCAAAAGGATACAAGCAGAAAGAAG
>NW_021532558.1:0-334 GCF_001605985.2 Dendrobium catenatum | reverse complement strand
ACCGCAATCTCACAAATGTCGATAATGCATACTCACCGCAAGCGATTTTTCTTCTCAAACTAGATGAGACGTCGCAAGCGGAGAAGAAGATGACGGAGGCGGAGAATGCCAGCTGTGCGAGATAAATAGGGTTTCCGGCTTTTTGCAAAAAACATTTTTTTTTTGTTTTTGCCTTGCAATGCCACACGACACAAGCCTTCGTATAATTTTGTGGCTCCGCCGCTCCACTATACGCACATAATGCATCCCAGCCATCCATTTTTTTAGCGAACGGACAGGTTAAAGGAAATCGGAATTGGTTCATCGGTTCGGTGATAGAACCATCGATTTGAAC
>NW_021532557.1:0-216 GCF_001605985.2 Dendrobium catenatum | reverse complement strand
CGAACCATTAAATCAAGAAAAACAAAGGTTCATCAAAGGCCAGCAAGGATTAACAATGTTAACTATTAAGGAGCCATTTGGTTGTAAATATTTGTATTGCAAATTAAATCAAAATACAGAGTATTTGGTTGTAAGAAAAGCAAATGCATATTAATCCTTTGAGAAATTTGGAATTCATTACCTACTTCATATTGGAATTCATTCAATTCGAGCAAA
>NW_021532556.1:0-238 GCF_001605985.2 Dendrobium catenatum | reverse complement strand
TTTGAGTAGAAAACTTTCACACCCTCACGAGTCTCAAGTATCCAGGCGAAAACAAAAGCGGCACACAATCGCCCAAAAACTAAGAAAAGCAGACAATCCTAAAGGCAATCAATTCATCACATCAAATATAAATTAACTAATTAATAAATGTCCATAGGCAAAGTTGTCTTGCTTATTACAAACTAGAAAGTAAAATGGCCCGGCACCACTGACAACAACCCGGATTCTAAACCTAGTA
>NW_021532555.1:0-239 GCF_001605985.2 Dendrobium catenatum | reverse complement strand
TTTCCAAATCCTTCCAAATTACAATAGAATCTCAATAGCATCAATACAAGACTATTATCCTATAGAAAGCAAATCAAATCACGTCCCGATAATTTTCTATTCGATTAAAATCGCGTAGAATCAATTCCGACCGGTAAAATCTTCGTAAAATACGGTCAAATCGTGTGCAATAATCATATCTATAACATATCAAAAGTTGTGTGGTGAAAGTTGTGTCAATACCAAATCACGTCGAAAAG
>NW_021532554.1:0-347 GCF_001605985.2 Dendrobium catenatum | reverse complement strand
CCGGTGGGATTTGACTTGGGAGAGGTAGAGGGAATCTAGGAGGGCTCTCACACAAAAGCTCTCAGGCAAAGGGGGCTTGGTTCAGAAAATAATGCTAAAGTATTCTCTAAGATGCCCTAACTCTCCTATTTATATCCCTAAGATTGGATGGACGACTAGGATCAACCCTAGGGCTAATTAGGAGAGAATAGGGATTAATTGGCTGGTATTTGAATCAAGGGCCCCTTAAAAAAAGTTTAAATGCATTAACAGGGCTTAATTTGACCTAAATAGGTCAATTTGACCCAAGTAAGGTTCAGGTAGACCAAGTCAAGTGTTGACTCGGTCAAATTGCTCAATTCAGCCCA
>NW_021532553.1:0-500 GCF_001605985.2 Dendrobium catenatum | reverse complement strand
TCATGTTATGACTTATAATCATGTCACACTTTCTACAATGTACAATGTACACTTACTATTAATATATAGGCCCACATTAGAAAATTCATAACAGTCTCTCACTTGCATCACATATGTTACAACAATTGTATACTGCAAGATTTAAAAAACTTGATATTTATTATCATGACTAAAAAATACATTCAAATATTTAGTTCATCAATGATATCAATATAGGATCAAAACAACATTCATCACAATTCGTCATAATTAGACTTATCAATGATCACCATGCTCATATAATCACCAACACATAACAAGTATGAATGTTTAGCGTGATTTTTTCTCATATAATTTGATCTCATATCATGACTTTCTAAACATAATTCTTATCTCTTCTATATAAATCAAGCCTAGCTTCCCTCAACCCCAAAACACTTATAACCATTTCAAAATTCTTCCAAATATTCCATCACATCCCTCGTAACTCCCAAGAGCTCAACTCAATAATGTTAAAATAC
>NW_021532552.1:0-301 GCF_001605985.2 Dendrobium catenatum | reverse complement strand
ATTAGAGCAATCAAGTTCAAGATGGAGGAAAGGTTATCCAGGATCTAAGGTAGATTTTTAGCCATGGAGAATTAGATATCGAAGGAAGATTTTTAGCAATGGAGAATCAAATGGAGAGTCGATTTTACTAAACTCTAAGAACCAAAACAAAACTAAACAATTGCGGTCTCATGGGTGACTTTGAAGGAAATCATATTTGACGCTCCTCAATTTTCATCAAAAATTTTAAAATATCAAATGAATATATTGGCCATTAAATCTCATGGGTGAGGCCTGCAATGCTTTATGGTGCCGAATGTTG
>NW_021532551.1:0-377 GCF_001605985.2 Dendrobium catenatum | reverse complement strand
CCAACAGAATATGCTTAGAAACATTATAGCAAATATGACTTGCATAAAGAAACTGGTAAATATCTGCAACACATACAAGCTCTCTACGAAGACAGATGTATGTGTCACATGCCACTGATGGGTAGATGCAGAAAGATTTCAGTAAATGTAGTATCATGAAGTCAATTTTAGTCTGTGAAGGAATACATCTACCTGTTCACTCATAACAATGACGGATGTACTACATGAACCAAGCAACTACAACGAATACAAGTATCTACGAACAAAAGCAGGAGATTAGTTAGTACACTACGATTCACATGTAGAAAGCAACGAGTAGTGCACGACAGTCTACCTGTATGAAGCAGCGAACAACTTAATTCAGAAGCTGCTACGCC
>NW_021532550.1:0-257 GCF_001605985.2 Dendrobium catenatum | reverse complement strand
CTAAGGTCCTATTCTTCCTTTTAGCTACCCCATTTTGCTGAGAGGTCATAGGAGCTAAGAAGTTGTGACTAATCCCTTGATCCTCACAAAAGTCTCCAAATCTTTTATTTTCCTGAAAGTTCGTTAGGGATGTTAGGCCCTATGAACTAGCCCAAGGCTAATTAAAAGAGAGAGAGAGAGGTGAATTGGTATTTTAAAAAATCTTTAAACCAAGGACAATAAACCAAAATCACCATAAAGAAATCAACGATGCAGAA
>NW_021532549.1:0-239 GCF_001605985.2 Dendrobium catenatum | reverse complement strand
ACACATCTCACACACTTGCACGATTCACCATAGTACATATTGGGTGTGGAGACCCAAGGTGCATGATCCACAGCATACCACACATGCATTGCATTCTTCTCTTCATAAGAAGGAACCCAAACCTGCTTGGGTTCCTAATTCTAACATTTGATAATTTTGTAGGAGGGCCTTCACAAAAGACCTCATGAGAGTATGTGGTACTTGGACAGTGGATGCTCTCGACATATGACTGGTGATGC
>NW_021532548.1:0-209 GCF_001605985.2 Dendrobium catenatum | reverse complement strand
TTAAGTAAAATGTTGATAAAAATATTTAAAAATTATAACGCATTTTTTTATATGAAGTGATTCTTTATTATTATTATTATTTCATAATTTATCCTTCTTTTTAACACTTTATTTGAATAGTTGCTTAAATTTATTTATTTTTTCTTTTTTATAAAAAATGAACGGGCTCAAAGCAAATAAAGCTAGAGCTCAATCATTCAAATTCAAGC